>NC_069508.1:113959448-114246948 GCF_027579735.1 Bombina bombina | reverse complement strand
TTTTTGTAATATACTTGTATTAGCAAATATTTTTCTAATAACAGCTATAACTGTTTCAAAAGCATAGTTAAGCATGCACCGTGCACCAGCATTTTAAACACAGCACTTGTTCAGGGAGCCTAATGTTCTTGTACCATCTGGTAATTGTTGACATGATTACAAGCCCCAATGGCCCTCTGAGCAGCAGTAGTATTTAACCCCTTAATGACCAAGGACGTGCAGGGTACGTCCTAAAAAAAAAAGCAGTTAACGCCTGAGGACGTACCCTGCACGTCCTCGGTGTGGAAAGCAGCTGGAAGCGATCCTGCTCGCTTCCAGCTGCTTTCCGGTTATTACAGTGATGCCTCGATATGGAGGCATCCTGCAATAACCTTTTTAAGCCCTCCGGTGCAGAGAGAGCCACTCTGTGGCCCTCTCTGCACCAGAGATCGGTGGCTTTCCTCGTTGGTGGGTGGGAGCCGGACCGGGAGGCGGGTGGCGGCCATCGTTGGCACTGGTGATGTGGAGGGGGGCGGGATCGTGGGCGGGGATGTCCGGGGGCACGCGCGTGCGCGGGAGGGCGGGGGTGGGCGCGTGCACGGGGAGGGAGCGGGTGGGAAACGCTACACTACAGCAAAAAAGTTTAATAAAATGCTACAAAAAGGGGAATAATAGTTTAATAAAAAATAAATCAATCAAGGTGTGGGGGTTAGTCTGTGGGGGGAGGGAAGCTACACTACAGGAAAAAAAAACCAGAATAAAAAAAAAAAAAAATTTTCTGCAAGTTGGGTACTGGCAGACTGCTGCCAGTACCCAAGATGGCCCCCAATAATGCAGAGGGGGAGGGTTAGAGAGCTGTTTTGGGGGGGATCAGGGAGGTTGGGGGCTAAGGGGGGATCCTACACAGCAGCATATGTAAATATGCTATAAAAAAAAAAAAAAAAAAAAAAAAAACCTTTAATTTTAGTACTAGCAGACTTTCTGCCAGTACTTAAGATGGCGGGGACAATTGTGGGGTGAGGGAGGGAAGGGAGCTGTTTGGGAGGGATCAGGGGGTGGGATGTGTCAGGTGGGAGGCTGATCTCTACACTAAAGTTAAAATTAACCCTGCAAGCTCCCTACAAACTATCTAATTAACCCCTTCACTGCTAGCCATAATACACGTGTGATGCGCAGCAGTATTTAGCGGCCTTCTAATTACCAAAAAGCAACGCCAAAGTCATATATGTCTGCTATTTCTGAACAAAGGGGATCCCAGAGAAGCATTTACAACCATTTGGGCCATAATTGCACAAGCTTTTTGTAAATGATTTCAGTGAGAAACCTAAAGATTGTGAAAAAATTTGTGAAAAGTGAACAATTTTTTTTATTTGATCGCATTTGGCGGTGAAATGGTGGCAAGAAATATACCAAAATAAGCCTAGATCAATACTTTGGGATGTCTTCTAAAAAAATATATATACATGTCAATGGATATTCAGGGATTCCTGAAAGATATTAGTGTTCCAATGTAACTAGCGCTAATTTTGAAAAAAAGTGGTTTGGAAATAGCAAAGTGCTACTTGTATTTATGGACCTATAACTTGCTAAAAAAGCAAAGAACATGTAAACATTGGGTATTTCTAAACTCAGGACAAAATTTAGAAACTATTTAGCATGGGAATTTTTTGGTGGTTGTAGATATGTAACAGATTTTGGGGGTCAAAGTTAGAAAAAGTGTGTTTTTTTCCATTTTTTCCCTCATATTTTATACTTTTTTATAGTAAATTATAAGATATGATGAAAATAATGGTATCTTTGGAAAGTCCATTTAATGGCGAGAAAAACGGTATATAATATGTGTGGGTACAGTAAATGAGTAAGAGGAAAATTACAGCTAAACACAAACACCACAAAAATGTAAAAATAGCCTTGGTCCCAAACGGACAGAAAATGGAAAAGTGCTGTGGTCATGAACCCCTTAATGACCGCAGCACTTTTCCATTTTCTGTCCGTTTGGGACCAAGGCTATTTTTACATTTCTGCAGCGTTTGTGTTTAGCTGTAATTTTCCTCTTACTCATTTACTGTACCCACACATATTATATACCGTTTTTCTCGCCATTAAGTGGACTTTTTAAAGATACCATTATTTTCATCATATCTTATAATTTACTATAAAAAAAATTATATAATATGAGGAAAAAATGGAAAAAAACACACTTTTTCAAACTTTGACCCCCAAAATCTGTTACACATCTACAACCACCAAAAAACACCCATGCTAAATAGTTTCTAAATTTTGTCCTGAGTTTAGAAATACCCAATGTTTACATGTTCTTCACTTTTTTTGTAAGTTATAAGGCAATAAATACAAGCAGCACTTTGCTATTTCCAAACCCCTTTTTTTCAAAATTAGCGCTAGTTACATTGGGACACTGATATCTTTCAGGAATCCCTGAAAATCCCTTAACATGTATATATTTTTTTTTAGAAGACACCCCAAAGTATTGATCTAGGCCCATTTTGGTATATTTCATGCCACCATTTCACCGCCAAATGCAATCAAATAAAGAAAATCGTTCACTTTTTCACAATTTTTTTGACAAACTTTAGGTTTCTCACTGAAATTATTTACAAACAACTTGTGCAATTATGGCATAAATGGTTGTAAATTATTCTCTGAGATCCCCTTTGTTCAGAAATAGCAGACATGTATGGCTTTTGTTGTTGCTTTTTGGTAATTAGAAGGACGCTAAATGCCACTGCGCACCACAAGTGTATTATGCCCAGCAGTGAAGGGGTTAATTAGGGAGCATGTAGGGAGCTTCTAGGGTTAATTTTAGCTTTAGTGTAGTGTAGTAGACAACCCAAAGTATTGATCTAGGCCCATTTTGGTATATTTCATGCCACCATTTCACCGCCAGATGCGATCAAATTAAAAAAAACGTTAAATTTTTCACAATTTTAGGTTTCTCACTGAAATCATTTACAAGCAGCTTGAGCAATTATGTCACAAATGGTTGTAAATGCTTCTCTGGGATCCCCTTTGTTCAGAAATAGCAGACATATATGACTTTGGCGTTGCTTTTTGGTAATTAGAAGGCCGCTAAATGCCGCTGCACATCACACGTGTATTATGTCTAGCAGTGAAGGGGTTAATTAGGTAGCTTGTAGGGAGCTTGCAGGGTTAATTTTAGCTTTAGTGTAGAGATCAGCCTCCCACCTGACACATCACACCCCCTGATCCCTCCCAAACAGCTCCCTTCCCTCCCCCACCCCACAATTTTCCCCGCCATCTTAAGTACTGGCAGAATGTCTGCCAGTACAAAAATAAAGGGAATCTTTGTTTTTTTGTAAAAAAAATTGTATAGCATATTTACATATGCTGCTGTTTAGGATCCCCCTTAGCCCCCAACCTCCCTGATCCCCCCTCAAACATCTCTCTAACCATCCCCCTTTGCCTTTTTGGGGGCCATCTTGGGTACTGGCAGCTATCTGCCAGTACCCAATTTGCAGAAAAAAATGTTGTTTTTTTTTATTTTTCCCCATTTTTTTTTCTGTAGTGTAGCTTCCCTCCCACATACTAACCAAACACCCCCTGATTTCGCTTTTTATTTTTTTTAATTTTACATTTTAGAACCCTGATGAGCAAAACCTTTTTCTGTAGTGTAGCGGTTCCCACCCGCTCCCTCCCGTGCACGCGCCCGCCCCCTCCCTATCGTGCACGCGCGCGCCCGTGCGCGCCCCCCGGTCACCCCCACCCACGATCCCGCCCCCCTCTACATCACTGGGCCCATCGATGGCCGCCACCCGCCTCCCACGTCGGCTCCCACCCACCAACGATACCGGCCATCGATGTCCGGTGCAGAGAGGGCCACAGAGTGGCTCTCTCTGCATCGGATGGCCATACATGGTTATTGCAGGATGCCTCCATATCGAGGCATCACTGCAATAACCGGAAAGCAGCTGGAAGCGAGCAGGATCGCTTCCAGCTGCTTTCCACACTGAGGACGTGCAGGGTACGTTCTCAGGCATTAACTGCCTTTTTTTTGAGGACGTACCCTGCACGTCCTCGGTCATTAAGGGGTTAAAGGGTTAAAGGAATAGTCTAGTCAAAATAAAACTTTAATGATTCAGATAGAACATGCAATTTTAAGCAACTTTCTAATTTACTCCTACTATCAATTTTTCTTTGTTCTCTTGGTATCTTTATTTGAATGTAAGCTTAGCAGCCAGCCCATTTTGGTTTAGCACCTGGATAGCGCTTGTTGATTGTTGTCTAAATGTAGTCACCAATTAGCAAGCACTACCCAGGTGTTGAACCAAAAATGGGCCAGCTCCTAAGCTTACATTCCTGCCTTTTCAAATAAAGATACCAAGATAACGAAGAAAAAATGATAACAGGAGTAAATTAGAAAGTTGCTTAAAATTGCATGCTCTATCTGAATCATGAAAGTTTTATTTTGACTATACTATCCCTTTAAAATGCTGGTGCTCTGAGAATATTTAGCTATGCTTCATAGCAGTAACAGTAACAGTAAAGCTTTTACTAGAAGCATTTTTACCAATACATGTATATTGCAAATATTGTATGTTTCTATTTAAAAATGTAATTAATCTATATTCATTTACATTTTGATCAGAATATCCCTTTAAGTTGTATTTTATATGCACTGCAGTTCATTTCAAATTTAGAGGTTGATTAAAAAAACATTAGAAAAACATATCAAACAATTTAACAGAAAAACACCATTCAATTCAAAGGATTATGATCGACCCCTTAATTTGAAACACTTCTGTAAAACTGACTTGCAAAAAGGTTTTTTAAATTATCCTTCCTTTTGTGATCGCTTCAAGGGACACTGAACCCATATTTTTTCTTTCTTGATTCAGATAGAGCGTGCAATTTTAAGCAACTTTCTAATTTACTCCTATTATTACATTTTCTTCATTCTCTTGGTATCTTTATTTGAAATACAAATGTAAGCTTAGATGCCGGCCCATTTTTGGGTTGTTCTTGCTGATAGGTGGATAAATTCATCCACCAATAAAAAAAAGTGCTGTCCAGAGTAATGAGCTAAAAAAGAAGCTTAAATGCCGTATTTTTCAAATAAAGATAAGTGAACAAAGAAAAAATGATAATAGGAGTAAATTAGAAAGTTGCTTAAAATTGCATGTTCTATCTGAATCACAAAATAAAAAATGTGAGTTCAGAGTCCCTTTAAAGAAAGCAGTGTGTACACACATCCCTCACTTGCTGTAGAAACTTGGCGGTAG
Source organism: Bombina bombina (assembly GCF_027579735.1). Lineage (NCBI taxonomy): Eukaryota > Metazoa > Chordata > Amphibia > Anura > Bombinatoridae > Bombina > Bombina bombina. The sequence goes on along the minus strand of NC_069508.1, from coordinate 114,241,711 downwards.
ATTTATCAAGCAGCGGCTGCTGCAATCTACTCCCAAAGTTTCAGGTCTGCATCAGAAATGCTTGCGCAATGTTAAATGCCGACAGCGTATGCGATGTCGGGCGGAAATGATTCGCTACAGCGAATCATGTCCGTTGGTGTATGCGCATATGCTCAAGGCTTACTGACATATTGGTAACCGGTTGTGTGCAATTTAAATGTTATCACTGAAGCAATTGTAACTTCTTAAAGGAAGCATTATATCTCTTTACATTTTAAGCATTGTATGTATGAATGGGCACACATTATAGTTACCTACGTTTTTTTTTATATAGCTTATAGCTACCTGTCTTTTATATACAAATTTAATGATGTCTCCATGAGCATATTTTGGCTTAGGCAAACAAGGCACTTGCCTAGGGTGGCAGATTGGAGAGGGCAGCACATGTTTGTGGCTTTATTTGTAAGAAGCTTACAGTTATTTTAGAAGTATTATTCAGGTATATAATGGGATATTTTGCCCAAAGAGCTTACAATCTAGGGGGGTATAATAAGAGACTGCCCATGGAGCTTAAAGTTTAAAGGTAGCTGTGAACCTTTCTTTTATTCAACTAGCTTTTGCCTTTGGCTTTCAGCACTTAGTATTATGTTTGGGTAAGTATTGTTTTAAGAAATCTGTGTTTTTTTCATATATATACTGCAGCAATAGATAGATATGTGTGTGTGTATGTGCGTGTGTGTATTTCTATAACTCTATGTGAGTATGTGTCTGTGACTGTGTGTGGGTGTAGGGGAGTAGCAGAATTTTGAGTGCCTATGGCAGCACAAAACCTAAATATGCCACTGCTTTTGTTAATTCAGCACCACAACTACTTAGCATAGTCCTAAACTCTGATCCATTTTTGTGATTAGGGGCACACCCCAAAAAATACTTCTTAAAGGCACACTGTAGTCTAAAAATAAAATGCCCTATGTCATTAATTTGTGCATTCTTATTTAAACAAATTTCACTTTCAAAGGGTTAAACACATGGTCAAAGTTGCCCTTCTGGCAGACTACATTCTTTACTAGTTGAGCAGATGGTTCATAACTGGAGAATACATACATACCTCTGCTTCTTATTAACTCTCCTGTATTCTCATCTGGAGTGGCACAACTTTGACTATGTATTTATCACTTTTGAGGGTTAAACACAAAGGGACATGAAACACAAAATTTTGCTTTCATGGTTTAGACAGAGCATGACTTTTGAAGAGACGTTTTAAAGTTACTTCTGTTATAAAAGGTACTTCATTTTACTTGATATTTTTTGCTGAAAATAATACCTAGATAGGCTTAGAGCTAGCTAGTGATTGGGGGCTAGGCATATTTACCTCTAGTCATTGGCTCACCAGATGTGTTCCGTTAGGTCCCAGTAGTGCATTACTAATTTGGAGCAGACATTTAAGGGCAGTGTACTGTTAAAGTGTTATGTTTAAAATGCTGTTGCACGGTGCATACTTAAATACACTTTTGAAACAGCTATTGCTTTTATTAGTAGCATTTTTTCTAATACATGTATATTACAAACATGTTTCTATTCAAAACTGAAATGCATCCATTCCAGGGGCTGGAATGTCCCTTTAAGTACTGAATTTTTCAGTGTAGACGGCAGATTTAACAGGCAAATGCAGCTATTTCAAATGACAAAAAAGGTAAATTAACCATTTCTAAATAATTTAATACATTCCAGCAAGTAAAATAGATAATTAGGAATAAATTAAAGGGGGAGATAATGTTACAGTACAATGTCCCTTTAACTATGTGTTTAATCCCTTTCCAAGACTTTTTAGAGAATTTTTATTTTTGCACTTTTTTATGTCTCTTTTAAGAAAGAGATCAGTTTAAAATTATATAGAACATTTTCTTTTTACTAGTAAGTCCCTTTAATATCTTTCTCAGAGGAAATTAATGTACAGAGTCAGGAGGTCAGATATTGCAGTTATGCTGCTTTGGGTAGTCCTAGGTTGCTGTATGAATGATAATGAAGATGAACTGAATATGTATTACTTTTTGCTGGTTGTGTAGTAACCGATGGTGATTTTAGGGACTTACTATTCACTGCGCTTTATTGCTGTAGTATCCCAAAGTTTAAATTGACATGAAACCCAATTGTTTTCTTGTATGATTTAGAAAGAACTTGCAATTTTAAACAACTTTCTAATTTACTTCTATTATCTAATTTGTTTTATGCTCTTGATATAATTTGTTGAAACGTATATCTAAATAGGCTCAGTAGCTGCTGGTTGGTGGCTGCACATAGATGCCTCTTGTGATTGGCTCACCCATGTGCATTGCTATTTCTTTCACAAAGGATAGCTAAAGAATAAAGCACAATAGATAATAGAAGTAAATTGGAATGTTGTTTAAAATTGTATTCTCCATGAATCATGAAATATTTTTTATTCGATTTCATGTTCCTTTAATGGTTCATGTGCCGAAATATGTAACACAATGCATTTTATACATGGATAGTGCTCTATGCAGAGCAAGGAGACAGATGAATGGAGAAGAGAAATGTCAAAAAGGATAAATGTGGGAAAACATATAAGAAATGTATTATGGTTCCAGAATACATTGGAAGCTCTAAAAGGTTCAATGGCTGAATTTTTTTGGCAAATGTCAAATTACTATACAGCCTGCACAATCAGAAACCAGTCCTCTATACCTCTACATATGTATTTTCAAAAGATTACTATTTAGACGCATATTTTATATATAAATATATATATATTTATAGTTTTGGGATCCAAGCACTCACTGTAAGTGTGTGTTGCCTGGGTACACTCTATGGTAGATAGGTAGAAACTTTCATGGAAAGAAGATGCACTCACAGGACTTAGTTAACACAAACATTTTTTATTGATAGTTAACCAATTCAGTCAGTCAACGTTTCGGTCCTCACAGGGACCTTTATCAAGACTGTTTCTCAGAATTAGCGTATGTTGCATAGAGCGGTGCAATGCAACATACTCTCATTCTGATAAAGGTCCCTGTGAGGACCGAAACGTTGACTGACTGAATTGGTTAACTATCAATAAAAAATGTTTGTGTTAACTAAGTCCTGTGAGTCCATGAAAGTTTCTCTCTCACACTACATACTTTATAAAAATACAACCATAAACTGTGCTTAAATTAATTTAAATGAAGGAAAACATCCTAAACTGATTTGATTATGAAGAATGTTTAGTCTCCATAAGACATATGTTTCTGTTGGAACTTTAGTATTTACCAGCAATATGATTCAAATTAACCCTGGCAGGAAGCTGTTAACCTCACAGGTCTGACTTGTTGAGATAAATCAATCAAAATTACAACTGTGCCTGTGCTAATATTTGCTATTTTTTTTATTTTTTATTATTATTCTTCATACTAGAGCCCTTACTCATTGTTATTGATGTGCCATGAAAAGAAGAAAAGAAAAATCACCTCTGACCAAATATAAAAAATCAGAAAGTTACGGATTTTCTCTGTAATATAAAAGACAGCGCATGTTAAGTTTTGTAATTGTTATTTCTAACTCCTGGAAGTGATTCATGTATTGAAAGCATAGTTTCCCAATAAAAAAGTGTTATTGCATAATGGAATACTCTATTTTCATATCTGAATATCTATTAAAGTGGCTCAGCAGTTGTGTGCAGCTACAGATCAGAAGTGCATTATTGCTCTGGGACTGACTTTAACTATGTGTTTAACCAATTTAATGGGTGTTTAAATGCATTGCTATAAACAAGCATAAGTGCCATAAGGAAATTGTCTAATGAATTAGAGAGTTCTCTCCTTTATAGTCCATTTAGCACGTTCATATAATTGATCAGTTGATGCAATTTCTGTAATACAATTATATAAAATGTAACCTATGTTTACTTCCACCATCCAGAGCTGTGTAACCTATTGACACTTTTAACACTTTTATTATTAATATAGGGTTTTGTATTGTATACCTCTGCATGTGACTAATTTTGTACCACATTCCATGGCTTTTTGCCGTTTAGGAAATAAAATTAACTCATATAAAAAAAAAAAATGTAAACATATGTTTTTGATAAGTGGATGCAACCGTTTAACACCAGCAAGGCTACATCATTACAAGATCTGTGTTAGCAACAAGGTACATAGATATTTTGTATAAAACTATTTTAGCTTTGATGCTATGACATTACTGTAATGTATTTGTACAGGAAATAGAAAGGAAATCATTTATGTGTACATCTTAATTATATTTTATTCTATTCACTATGTAAAAAATATACAGATGTGCAACATGTGGGCAGTCTGTTCCCAGGAAATATCTATTTTATGAACCCCTGGGGCTTTATGCCACTTCTGACAATTACTTAGGTCCAGGAGGGTTAAAGAAGCGGACCCCCTACCTTAACTTCCTTAAAAGGAAACTGGCACATAAAAACAAACTGACTCTGTTTGAAGTTACAGTGGTTTAGTGTCACTTCAAGAGATCTGGTCTGAGGAGAAAATTCTCATAAACTCAACTAGCTGCAGCTAGTTTAAGCTAATGGCAAGGCCTGTGAAGGCCGCACAAGGTATATTATTTATTAAGAGGATAAATCAAACACACAATTTAGAGATATACTATGGAAGTTAATAAAGTTTGTTTTAAAAAAAAAAAAAAAAAAAAAAAATATATATATATATATATATATATATATATATATATATATATATATATATATATATATATATATATATATATATATATCAGGGATTCAAATTTTCACTAGTCTTCTAGTCCAGAACAAGTAAATTAAATTGCCTTTTCACTATCTTGAAAAGATCCCTAACATTGAGTATAGTAATATTTTTTTTTCTCTCTAAACTAGTCATTTTTGTCTCCTGATTATATACAGATATTTGGGCAAGGCTTTGCTCACTCCCAAATCTCACTATATGTTTGCATATGTGCTTTATTAATTAAATTACATATAAACTGCAGCACAGTTGGATAATAATGTTTACAGCACCCTTGACAGCTTCCTTAAAGGGACACTGCACCCAATTTTTTTCTTTTGTGATTCATATAGAGCATGACATTTTAAGCAACTTTCTAATTTACTCCTATTATCAAATTTTCTTCATTCTCTTGGAATCTTTATTTGAAATGCAAGAATGTAAGTTTAGATGCCGGCCCATTTTTGGTGAACAACCTAGGTTGTCTTTGCTGATTGGTGGATAAATTCATCCACCAATCAAAAACTGCTGTCCAGAGTTCTGAACCAAAAAAAAAAGCTTAGATGCCTTCTTTTTTATATAAAGATAGCAAGAGAATGAAGAAAAATTGATAATATGAGTAAATTAGAAAGTTGCTTAAAATTGCATGCTCTATCTGAATCACAAAATAAACATTTTTGGTTCAGTGTCCCTTTAATTTATTTGGTAAGAGTGCTAGGTTTAAGGTCTCGGTCTCTCTCTGCACAAGGTGTCTGCATAAAGACTAACAACATCTGCCTTTTGAGCCAAACCATTGCTGCTTCTTTTCCTGGCTTTATATACACTCTCAGCACAATAATGAGAACACCTGATCTTGTTCGGGTGGCTTAAACGAATGGCAGATGGCCAGTCTCCCTTTTTTAAATGCAATTACACAATATTAGGAAATACTGCTAATTAAACAATATAGGTAGACAAAACAGGGGGTATTAGCACACTTCCACATAAAGAAACAAGAAATACTCATTTAAATGTATGTATATGTACATATATACAGGGAGTGCAGAATTATTAGGCAAATGAGTATTTTGACCACATCATCCTCTTTATGCATGTTGTCTTACTCCAAGCTGTATAGGCTCGAAAGCCTACTACCAATTAAGCATATTAGGTGATGTGCATCTCTGTAATGAGAAGGGGTGTGGTCTAATGACATCAACACCCTATATCAGGTGTGCATAATTATTAGGCAACTTCCTTTCCTTTGGCAAAATGGGTCAAAAGAAGGACTTGACAGGCTCAGAAAAGTCAAAAATAGTGAGATATCTTGCAGAGGGATGCAGCACTCTTAAAATTGCAAAGCTTCTGAAGAGTGATCATCGAACAATCAAGCGTTTTATTCAAAATAGTCAACAGGGTCGCAAGAAGGGTGTGGAAAAACCAAGGCGCAAAATAGCTGCCCATGAACTGAGAAAAGTCAAGCGTGCAGCTGCCAAGATGCCACTTGCCACCAGTTTGGCCATATTTCAGAGCTGCAACATCACTGGAGTGCCCAAAAGCACAAGGTGTGCAATACTCAGAGACATGGCCAAGGTAAGAAAGGCTGAACGACGACCACCACTGAACAAGACACACAAGCTGAAACGTCAAGACTGGGCCAAGAAATATCTCAAGACTGATTTTTCTAAGGTTTTATGGACTGATGAAATGAGAGTGAGTCTTGATGGGCCAGATGGATGGGCCCGTGGCTGGATTGGTAAAGGGCAGAGAGCTCCAGTCCGACTCAGACGCCAGCAAGGTGGAGATGGAGTACTGGTTTGGGCTGGTATCATCAAAGATGAGCTTGTGGGGCCTTTTCGGGTTGAGGATGGAGTCAAGCTCAACTCCCAGTCCTACTGCCAGTTTCTGGAAGACACCTTCTTCAAGCAGTGGTACAGGAAGATGTCAGGCACAACTAAGGAAGAAAAAATGTGTGCAGCTTAGTTATTTGGACCACAACTACTGGAATGGAAAAACAGTAAAAATTGTATGGTTGTTTGCAACAGAGTGAAAAGGTAAAACAAAATTTAGGAATTAGGCAGCTATGTAAAACCTTATTCCTTATTGCAAAGTTTTAGTATACAGGCAGTAATTGAGCATATTCCCTATGGCTGCCACATGTGTCTGGGTAGTCACTGTGAGAAAGTAAATGCAGCAGGGGTATGCCCAGATATACCTGAGATTTTGAAAATAATAAAGGTAAAAATTAAATAAGCAAGGAAAAAAATGGTACTATGATCATAGAAAAAATAAGCAATTGCTATTGTGAACAGAGTTACGGTAAAACAGCAGGATATGAGGGAATGAACAAAAAGTCACAGAAATAACAGCAGCAACTGAGATACTAATCTGAAACTATAGCAGCTAAGTAAAAATTCAGAGACTGGCTTACCGCTAACAGAACTGTTATAATGATAGTTGCAAACACCGGGTTGTAATGGCGACTTGCCAGAGGGAGCAGGGAAGCTCAGTAGCAGCTGGCTGATGACGTCACAGCATGAGGAAGCAGAGCTCCGTGAAAGGTGAATCCCAAGGCCGGTGAGCTGCAGGGAAAACTGGGTTAGAGGTAAAGGTTGCAATGAGGCTTTTGAAATAGCTGAATCTTCTGAGGAAGAAGCAGGCAGGTAGGAGAGGAATGACAATAGAAATCCAGTTAGATGGAGTAGAGGAATCCAACAAACAGAAGTAGTATGATAAATCTCACAGAGTGCAGGCTCAGGTTAAGGTTTAAGACAAACTTCAATACTAAGCAATGTGAAAATGCTGGGAGGGGCCTTAAATAGGCTGAAGTTAATGGGAGCAGGATGCTTTAAAGGGACAGTGCAGAGAATAAGTATGCTATTATCCTGACAGAAGAAGTCTGCATCCTTCAAGAAAAACATGATTTTCATGCATGACAATGCTCCATCACACGCGTCCAAGTACTCCACAGTGTGGCTGGCAAGAAAGGGTATAAAAGAAGAAAATCTAATGACATGGCCTCCTTGTTCACCTGATCTGAACCCCATTGAGAACCTGTGGTCCATCATCAAATGTGAGATTTACAAGGAGGGAAAACAGTACACCTCTCTGAACAGTGTCTGGGAGGCTGTGGTTGCTGCTGCACGCAATGTTGATGGTGAACAAATCAAAACACTGACAGAATCCATGGATGGCAGGCTTTTGAGTGTCCTTGCAAAGAAAGGTGGCTATATTGGTCACTGATTTGTTTTTGTTTTGTTTTTGAATTTCAGAAATGTATATTTGGTTTCACTGGTAAAAATAAATAATTGAAATGGGTATATATTTGTTTTTTGTTAAGTTGCCTAATAATTATGCACAGTAATAGTCACCTGCACACACAGATATCCCCCTAAAATAGCTATAACTAAAAACAAACTAAAAACTACTTCCAAAACTATTCAGCTTTGATATTAATGAGTTTTTTGGGTTCATTGAGAACATGGTTGTTGTTCAATAATAAAATTAATCCTCAAAAATACAACTTGCCTAATAATTCTGCACTCCCTGTGTATATATATATATATATATATATATATATATATATATATATATATAGACCTGTGCCAAGTAGGGTTGCCACTTCAGCCATGTTTTCCTGGACACTTATGAGTTATACATGATGCAGGGTGTGCAAGTAGTGGAACGTAAATTTCAACCTTGAACAGCACACAAATAGTTATACTGATTAACTCTATTCATGTTCCTCTCTGCACACCCTGCAGCATGCATAACTTCTAAATGTCCAGGAAAACATGGCCGAGGTGACAACCCTACAAGGGATGTATCTTGAGCCTGCAAAAAATGCACATTTTTCTAATAAATGTCAGCTTCAAATGCTTTTTACACATTTGTTTTGCAAGCAAATATTTTGTAATGCAGTAAATAATTTCTGATGCATAAACAGAAAAAAAAAATGACTTGGGAAACAACATCACATTTTGGTAATCAGCACACAAGTAAACTAAGGATTTGAAGAGTTTGAATCCTGTTCTCCAGGTTCATACATGGCTCGATTTATCAAGTCCTTCGCCTGCCTATGACTGCAGGTTCTCTTGTGAGAACCTGTAGTCAGTATTTATCAAGCAGCGGTGATCAGACCGCTGCTTCCTAGAATGTTCTCCACCTCTTAGATTGACAGCTCCTGTCCGCCATTGATTGGCTGTGCTTGGGCAGGGGGCGGGATTGCACGCAAGCGCAAAATAGCGCTCATGTGCAATCTTAAATTCCGGCAGTGAATTGCTGCCCGCCTGAGGTGAGCTGGGGCGGTGTTACAAACTGCTATTTGTAACTGGCCCTTTAAATGGAAAATTGCCCTGCTTCCCTGGATTTTGGAGAAGCCTATTTGCCAGCCTCCTTCCACATGACTATGGCCCCTGGAAGATTGTGCCCCTGAGGACATATTGACTTTTATTGGGTGTGTATGGCCCTTTAAGAACCGTCTGGGGACATATTGTGACTTTGGTGAACAATGCCCCTTTAAGACTATGTCCCCAGACCTGTGAAATGACTTGTCCCTGGCTTTCTCCCACTTGGTTCAGTTTCATTGTGTGCCATTAAGTGCTATGTGACAGACCCTTCGGTCAGAACTACAGAGATAACTTTGTTCAGCTTCAAGAAGCATTCTAAATACAAGTTTGCTGGGATCAGCTCTAATTAAGTTTAGTGATAAAACATTCCCATTGTCTAATCAGACTTCTAGTAGTGATAAGGTGGACTGCATTGTTTTATTGTGTGTAAAATGTTATCTGCTGAAGTAATGTTGTGGCCTGTAAAAGGGAGTGTCTCTCTATCTAATATCAAATGTGTGATGGGGGATTTTATGCCTCCCCCTGAGAGTGTCCTGTTTGCATGTAACCTCAATAAAAAGCAGGCTGTGTGCTCCAGCACATCAGACCTATTTTTGACCCTCTAACTTGCAGCTTTGACTCATGTTTGTAGGGGACAGCTTATAATCACTACAGGGATTGCTATGCTCTTCATACTCCCTTAGCTACAGGGATTGCTACAGAAGGAAGAGGTTCAGCTACTGGAGCCTGGTCATAGGTCCAGGGCGCAGAGCAGACGGCGAGATACCAGCCCAGCAGCGGTGGTTCATAGAGTCTGCATTACTTATGGTGGCTACGCAGCAGTTATAGAGTGTCCTTTGGTGAGCGCTAGGAGCATCCTTTTCTACGGTCCAACTTCCAGCCAGCCTGGAGGCAACCGTAACAGGCGGACAGGGCGAATATGTATACTCCTGTCCGCCCCTGCTTGATAAATTGAGCCCTAAATGGCCATTATAGTGGGGGAAAATGAAATTCCCTTATATGTTATAGTATGTAATTTTATCACTATTGACTCCTGCTGTTATGGTCTCCTGTGTTCTTGTTCCATTTGACTTATCTATTAATCCCACCATGCACTTGGGTGCCTTTAAAGGCAACATAATGGGTAAAACTATAAAGCTGCATTTGCAGCTTTTGAGCCTTTGTGGTGCAGGATAGGACAAACAAGCCTACAGCAACAAATGTAAGAAGCAGTTCTTGCTGCTTATCCCTTCTGCCAACTGAAGTGATGGAGATAAATCCCCCCCCAAACAATTGGGTTTAGGTTGATTGCCACAGAGAGCTCTTACGCAATCTTAAATTTCATCACACAATGTTGCATTGCAAATGGCAATTTAGGGCGGGCTTGAGAACCTGTCTGCCTGTAGCCTTGATAACTGTTCCCAAGGGTTTGATAAAATCTAGGCACTAGATTAAAGGGATATGAAACATTACATTTTCCCTTCATGATTCAGATATAACACCTTTCTAATTTACTTCTTTTATCAATTTTCCTTTGTTTCCCTGGAGTCTTTTATTGAATATCAGGGATGCTTAGGAGCCAGCCCATTTCTAGAGCAGTATATGGCAGCAGTTTAGCAATAATTGTATCTGTTTGCAAGAACACTAGAGGGCAGCACTATTTCCTGCCATGTAGTGCTCCAGATGTCTACCTAGGTATCTCTACAATACAGAATATCATGGAAATAAAGCAAATTTGATCATAGAAGTAAATTGGATTTTTTTTTTTAAAAATGGTGTGCTCTGTCTGAATTACAAAAGATTTTTTGGTGTTATATCCCTTTAACTCCTATTGCAACCTGTAAAAAAAAAAGGTCTCTCTCCCTGAATATAAATGTTTGACATCTCTGAAATAAGCATTTTTTTATCTTCAACAATATGATAGTTTGCAAATACTGAATTTAAAATAAGAAATAATGATCAGACACACAATATTTTTTTGCCATTCTATGTGTGCTTAAAGGGACAGTCAGACTCAACACCAGAATTTTTGTTGTTTAAAAAGATAGATAATCAATTTATTACCCATTCCCCAGTTTTGCATAACCAACACAGTTATAATAATACACATTTTACCTCTGTAATTTTCTTGTATCTAAGCCTCTGCAAACTGCCCACTTATTTCAGTTCTTTTGACAGACTTGCATTTTAGCCAATCAGTGCTGACTTCTATGTAACTTCACGTGCGTGAGCTCAATGTTATCTATATGACACATAACGAACGCATTCTAGTGGTCAAAATTCATTCAGATTGAAGGCCACCTTCAAGGTTTTAGAGATTAGCATATGCGCTAACCTAGGTTTAGCTTTCAACTAAGAAAACCAAGAGAACAAAGCAAAGTTGGTAATAAAATTAAATTGGAAAGTTGTTTAAAATTGCATGCCCTATTTGAATCATGAAAGTTTATTTTGGACTTGACTGTCCCATTAACACAACATAAAAAAAACTTCATATGTATTTCTGGTTTTATTTCATTACAGGAGGATCTTGGGATTGACAATATGAATATTCTTGTGAGGTTCCTTCTTTGCTGTCCCTTATATCTCTCAGTTTTAGGAGCTGTTATTACACCTAAGTCTTGTGAGAGTCAAAAAGGTCTGACCATCACCCACGTGTACAGCCCTGAAGATGGAACTGAGCCAATTAAGACTGTGAATTCTGATGATCAGAATCTTATATTTAGGCATCACATCCGCCTCCAGACGCCAGATGAAGACTGCGAGAAAAATAAACTACTTGCTGGTTTGCTGGCAAGAATGAGCGCTCTAGAAGAAGAGATGATGGGATTAAAAGAGGAATATCAGTTCTGCTGTGGAGCAGGAGGTACAAACTTCTATTAACTATTCATTTATCTATGACACATGTATGAGAACTACATGAAAGGGAACGCAAAGTAATTAAAGGGGCAGTCTACTGTTTAAAAATATAGAAAATCTCTTTATTACCTATTCCCCATTTTTTCATAACCAACATAGTTATATTAATATACTTTTTACCTCTGTAGTTACTTGTATCTAAGCCTCTACAGAATACCCCCTTATTTCAGTTCTTTTGACAAACTTACATTTTAGCCAATCAGTGCTGACTCATAAATAACTCCACAGGAGTGAGCAAAATGTCACCTATATGGCAAATGTGAACTAGCACTGTCTAAACTGTCAAAATATACTGAGATAAGAGTTGGTCTTCAAGGCTTAGAAATTAGCGTATGAGCCTACCTAGGTTTAGCTTTCAACAAAGAAGGAAAGATAACAAAGCAAATTCGATGATAAAAGCACATTGGAAAGTTGTTTAAAATTGCATTCTCTATCGGAATCATTAAAGTTTAATTTTGTCTAGACCGGCCTTTAAATAAAATGCTGTGGCAAAAGGCGCAAGTAAATGTCAGTGTTTAAGTTCTGCATATAACGTGAAAAAGCAGAGAATTTTCTGGTTTCAGCTTCCTCTTAAAGTGAATGTAAATTTGAATGAATAAGTGTCCGGTTTCTAAAAATACTATTAAAAACAGGGGCACTTTAATTCATTAAAATTTACATTGAAGCGTTTTTTTTTTAAATGCTTACCTTTTTCTTTGGGAAAACCAGACTGGCAATTATCCACCCGCAGCTCCTCTTGCACAGCAATGACGAAACCGGCTTCCTCCAATCATTGCAAGCACCCCAAGGTGTCGAGCTTGTGAAGCCAAGCAACGATTGGAGGAAGCTGGTTTTGTCATCGATATGCTAAGTACAGCAGTAGAAGCGTGCAGAGGATCGGCGGTTTGGTTTTCCTAAAGAAAAAAGCAAAAAAAAAAAAAACGCTTCAATGTAAATTTTAATGAATGCAAGTGCCCCTGTTTTTAATAGTATTTTTTAAAAAACGGGCCCTTATTTATTCACATTACATTCACTAAATATGCTGCATGCAAGGAATGTAGAAAAATAGCTGCAGCATCTTATCCAAGTGCTTGAACAGAAGGTTCAATATATTTTGGAGTGGGTTGAATTTCAGTTAGGAGAAGGCTAAAACCTTCATTCCCTACTTTTCTGTTTGCATTTTTTTCTTTCATGAAGTTAACTTTTTTGACATTTAATTTTTCTAGTTCGTTTAACAAAAATAAAAAGAAAGTAACAAATAGAATACATAAACTTCCTTAGTACCTTAAAGGGACAGTAAACACCAGAATTTTTTTTGTTTTAAAAGGTAGATAATCCCTTTATTACCCATTCCCCAATTTTGCATAACCAACACAGTAATAATAATATACTTTTTACCTCTGTGAATACCTTGTATCTAAGCCTTTGCAAACTGCCCCCTTATTTCAGTTCTTTTGACAGACATGCATTTTTAGCCAATCAGTGCTTGCTCTTAGGAGCTTCACGTGCCAAAGCTCAATGTTATCTATATGAAACACATGAACTAACGCCCTCTAGTGGTGAAAAACTGTCAAAATGCTTTCCGATTAGAGGCAGTCTTCAAGGTCTAAGAAATTAGCACATGAACCTCCTAGATTTAGCTTTCAACTAAGAATACCAAGAGAACAAAGCAAAATTGGTAATAAAAGTAAATTGGAAAGTTGTTTAAAATGACATGCCCTATTTAAATCATGAAAGTTTTTTGTGACTTTACTGTCCCTTTAATCAATTAGCTACAGCACAATAACAAGCAATAAATACCACTACAATTTTCTGTATACAAACCACACAAGCTAACACTTATACAATAGTAGTTGCAAGTCTCTGTAAGTCTGAAAGAGCAATAAAATATACAATCGTATGCAAAAGTTTAGGCACCCCTGACAATTTCTATCACCTAGATTTAGAGTTCTGCGTTAGCTGTCAAAAGCAGCCTTAAGGGTCCTACGCTGCTTTTTAGCGCCCGCTGGTATTTAGAGTCAGACAGGAAAGGGTCTAACGCTCACTTCCTTACTGCGACTCCAGGCTACCGCAGATCCCCTTACGTCAAGTGTGTATCCTATCTTTTCTATGGGATCTGCCTAACGCTGGTATTTGGAGTCTTGGACCAAGTGAGCGGTAGACCCTCTACCGAGAAGACTCCTACCGACAAAAAAAGTCAGTAGTTAAGAGCTTTATGGGCTAACACGGGAACATAACTACTGTGCTCTAAAGTACACTAACACCCATAAACTACCTATGTACCCCTAAACCGAGCCCCCACCACATCGCCGCCACTATAATAAAAAATGTTAACCCCTAATCTGCCGACCGGACACCGCCGCCACCTACATTATCCTCATGAACCCCTAATCTGCTGCCCCTAACATCGCCGACACCTATATTATATTTATTAACCACTAATCTCCCCCCCAACGTCGCCGCTACCTAACTAAAATTATTAACCCCTAATCTGCCGACCGGACCTCGCCGCCACTATAATAAATTTTTATAAACCCCTAAACCGCCGCACTCCCACCTCGCAAACACTAGAATAAATTGTATTAACCCCTAATCTGCCCTCCCTAACATCGCCGCCACTTACCTTCAATTATTAACCCCTAATCTCCCGCCCACAACGTCGCCACTACTATAATAAGGTTATTAACCCCTAAACCTAACTCTAACCCTAACACCCCCCTAAATTAAATATAATTTTAATTAAACGAAATAAAATTCCTAAAATTAAATAAATTATTCCTATTTAAAACTAAATACTTACCTATAAAATAAACCCTAATATAGCTACAATATAACTAATAGTTACATTGTAGCTATTTTAGGATTTATATTTATTTTACAGGCAACTTTGTATTTATTTTAACTAGGTACAATAGCTATTAAATAGTTAATAACTATTTAATAGCTACCTAGTTAAAATAAGTACAAAATTACCTGTAAAATAAATCCTAACCTAAGTTACAAATACACCTAACACTACACTATCATTAAATGAATTAAATAAATTAACTACAATTAGCTAAACTAAAATACAATTAAATAAACTATTCTATAATACAAAAAAAACAAAAAACACTAAATTACAAAAAATAAAAAAAAATTACAAGAAATTTAAACTAATTACACCTAATCTAAGCCCCCTAATAAAATAAAAAATCCCCACAAAATAAAAAAATGCCTTACCCTATTCTAAATAACTAAAGTAATCAGATCTTTTACCAGCCCTTAAAAGGGCTTTTTGCAGGGCATTGTCCCAAAGTAATCAGCTCTCTTACCTGAAAATATAAATACAATACCCCCCAACATTACAACCCACCACCCACATACCCCTACTCTAACCCACCCAAACCCCCCTTAAAAAAACTATCGCTAACCCCCTGAAGATCATCCTACCTTGAGTCGTCTTCACCCAGCCAAGCCGAATTCTTCATCCAAGGTGCGCAGAGGAGGTCCTTCATCCGGTAGAAGTCTTCATCCAAGCGGGGCGAGAAGAGGTCCTCCATCCGGTAGAAGTCTTCATCCAGGCAGCGTCTTCAATCTTCATCCACCTGGAGCGGAGCCATCTTCAAAGGAGCCGACGCGGAGCCATCCTCTTCAACCGACGACTTCCCGACGAATGAAGGTTCCTTTAAGGGACGTCATCCAAGATGGCGTCCCTTCAATTCCGATCAGCCAATAGAATGTGAGCTCAATACGATTTGCTGATTGGATCAGCCAATCGGATTGAACTTCAATATGATTGGCTGATTGCATCAGCCAATCAGATTTTTTTCTACCTTAATTCTGATTGGCTGATAGAATCCTATCAGCCAATCAGAATTGAAGGGACGCCTTCTTGGATGACGTCTCTTAAAGAAACCTTCATTCGTCGGGAAGTCGTCGGTTGAAGAGGGTGGCTCTGCGTCGGCTCCTTTGAAGATGGCTCCGCTCCGCTCCGGATGGATGAAGATTGAAGACGCCGTCTGTATGAAGTCTTCTACCGGATGCAGGACCTCTTCTTGCCCCACTTGGATGAAGACTTCTACCGGATGAAGGACCTCCTCTGTGCACCTTGGATGAAGAATTCGGCACGGCTGGGTGAAGACGACTCAAGGTAGGATGATCTTCAGGGGGTTAGCAATAGGTTTTTTTAAGGGGGGTTTGGGTGGGTTAGAGTAGGGGTATGTGGGTGGTAGGTTGTAATGCTGGGGGGTATTGTATTTTTAATTTCAGGTAAAAGAGCTGATTTACTTTGGGGCAATGCCCCGCAAAAATCCCTTTTAAGGGCTGGTAAAAGAGCTGATTACTTTAGTAATTTAGAATAGGGTAGGGCATTTTTTTATTTTGTGGGGATTTTTTATTTTATTAGGGGGCTTAGATTATGTGTAATTAGTTTAAACTTCTTGTAATTTTTTGTAATTTAGTGTTTGTTTGTTTTTTGTATTACAGAATAGTTTATTTAATTGTATTTTAGTTTAGCTAATTGTAGTTAATTTATTTAATTCATTTAATGATAGTGTAGTGTTAGGTGTATTTGTAACTTAGGTTAGGATTTATTTTACAGGTAATTTTGTACTTATTTTAACTAGGTAGCTATTAAATAGTTATTAACTATTTAATTGCTATTGTACCTAGTTAAAATAAATGCAATGTTGCCTGTAAAATAAATATAAATGCTAAAATAGCTACAATGTAACTATTAGTTATATTGTAGCTATATTAGGGTTTATTTTATAGGTAAGTATTTAGTTTTAAATAGGAATAATTTATTTAATTTTAGGAATATTATTTAGTTTAATTAAAATTATATTTAATTTAGGGGGGTGTTAGGGTTAGAGTTAGGTTTAGGGGTTAATAACTTTATTATAGTAGCGGCGACGTTGCAGGCGGGAGATTAGGGGTTAATAATTGTAGGTAGGTGGCGGCGATGTTAGGGAGGGCAGATTAGGGGTTAATACTATTTATTGTAGTGTTTGCGAGGCAGGAGTGCGGCGGTTTAGGGGTTAATACATTTATTATAGTGGCGGTGAGGTCCGGTCTGCAGATTAGGGGTTAATAAGTTTAGTTAGGGGGGGGCAGATATAATGTAGGTGTCGGCGATGTTAGGGGCAGCAGATTAGGGGTTCATAGGGATAATGTAGGTTGCGGCGTTGTCCGGATCGGCAGATTATGGGTTAATAATAAAATGCAGGTGTCATCGATAGCGGGGGCGGCAGATTAGGGGTTAATAAGTATAAGGTTAGGGGTGTTTAGACTCGGGGTTCATGTTAGGGTGTTAGGTGCAGACTTAGAAACTGTTTCCCCATAGGAAACAATGGGGTTGCGTTAGGAGCTTAACGCTGCTTTTTTGCAGGTGTTAGGTTTTTTTTCAGCCCAAACTGCCCCATTGTTTCCTATGGGGATATCGTGCATGAGTGCGTTTTTCCAGCTTACCGCTACCGTAAGCAACGCTGGTATTGAGGGTTGGAGTGGCGTTAAATTATGCTCAACGCACCCTTTTTTGAGCCTAATGCAGCCACTCAGACAACTCTACATACCAGCGTTGTCTTAAGGGTGCGCTGGGAAAAAAGCAGCATTAGCTACGCTGGTTTTTACCGACAAAACTCTAAATCTAGGCGTATGATTTTCATTTATAAATAATTGGGTGTTGGGATCAGCAATTTCATTTTGATCTATTAAATAACTAAAGGACACAGTAATATTTCAGTAGAAATGAGGTTTATTGGATTAACAGAAAATGTGCAATATCCATCAAAACAAAATTAGACAAGTGCATAAATGTGTGCACCCCAACAGAAATATTGCATCAATATTTAGTAGAGCCTCCTTTAGCAGAAATAACAGCCTCTAGACGCTTCCTATTTCTTGTAATGAGTATCTAGATTCTGGATTAAGGTATTTTGGACCATTCCTCCAGTTTAGTTATGTATGATAGTAATACTTTCTTAAAGATAAAGTTAAAAACACTAGAAAACTCAACAAATGTACATGTAATCCATCATTATATTGAGTCAAAAGCCTAGGCATGATACCAAACCAGGTTACCCCTACACACATGAAAACATCTAATTCCATTACTAAATGTTGCATTATTCAACCCAATCACTGAATGCCACACTATATATACACACAAACATATGCTAAATCTTGTGTACATAAATTGCAACATAACAGGATTATAGTTTGTAAAGGATAGAGGGCCAAATACACAGAAGGCAATGTTCTGTGATAGGAACCCAAGTGACAGATCAGTCAGACAACTTCATTTTTAAAATAATGATTCCTATTTCAATGGGGCCCTGGGCAAATGCTTATGTTGCTATTTTGGTTAAACTGGCTTTATTTGCAACAACATTAACATTATTAGTAATCTAATAGAATTTGCGATAAATACTAGTAAAGAACATGCACACATTTTATAAAGTTGAATTACGGGCTTTTAATTGTAACAAATTAATATATTTGTTGAATTGCAGTCATCCAATGTTAATGTCGAGCGGACATGATTCCCTATAGCGAATCATGTCCGTATCTCCTTTTATTATTGGTTATTTGTAGAGCGCCAACAGATTCCGCAGCGCTATAAACAAATGCGGAGTACAACAAAACAATTATAGGGATCAAATGGGTAGAGGGCCCTGCCAAGAGTTACACTGTTGTAGTCAGCTCTTAAGAAGGTGATCAACAAACATCTGGACTCTTAGGCTTACATGCTAAGGGGGTTCAGGGGATAGCAATGGAGGAGAGGAACTGGTATAAAGAAAGGTTAGCGTAGGTTGTATGCATCCATGAACAGTAGAGTCTTTAGGGAGCGTTTGAAGCTTTCAAAACTAGGGGAGAGTCTTGTGGAGCGAGGCAGAGAGTTCCACAAGATGGGAGCCAGTCTGGAGAAGTCCTGTAAAAGGGAGTGTGATGAGGTTACAAGAGAAGAGGAGAGTAGGAGGTCATGAGCAGAGCGAAGGAGATGGGAGGGAGAGTATCTGGAGACAAGGTCTGAGATATAGGGGGGAGCAGTGCAGTTGAGGGCTTTGTTTGTCAGAGTGAGAATTTTGTGTTTGATCCTAGAGGCAAGAGTAAGCCAGTGAAGGGATTGGCAGAGAGGTGCAGCAGATGAAGAGCGACAAGTAAGGAAGATGAGCCTGGCAGAGGCATTCATTATGGATTGTAAAGGAGCTAGGCGGCAGGTGGGGAGACCAGAAAGGACAGAGTTGGAATAATCGATGTGGGAAAGGATGAGAGAGTGGATTCAAATCTTAGTTGTGTCTTGTGTAAGGAAGTGTTTAATTTTAGAGATGTTTTTGAGGTGGAAGTGGCAGGCTTTAGCCAAGGACTGAATGTGAAGAGTGAAAGAGAGATCTGAGTCAAATGTGACCCTTAGACATCGGTTATGCGGGGTAAGGGTAATGATGGAGTTGTCGACAGTTATAGAGTGATTGGGGGTGGAGATTTTGGAAGAAGGGGGGAAAATAAGGAGCTCAGTTTTGGAGAGATTTAGCTTGAGGTAGTGAGAGGACATCCAGGAAGAGATGTGAGAAAGACAGTTATTCTTTCTGCTATTGCCGCCCCCTGCTCACTGGCAGCCAATTGGCTGCTAGCAGGGGCTGTCAATCATCCAGATGGGTTTGGGATGATTTCAATCCGCCACCTAAAAGGTGGCGGACAGATTGAGGAGAAGCAGTTTTATGACCGCTGCTTCTTAACTTTCGTTTCAGATGAGCCTAAAATGATGGAGCCCTTTGGCTGCTATAGAGTTAGGTATAATTATTTAAAACCAAAAAATAAAGCAGTAATTAACATTATTGAAATTTCATCTGTGGTAAAATAGAAACATCTTCAATATCTGGTAAAAAATAATAGTTACATGCAGATTTAAATAAAAATAATTAAATATGATTTATAAGTTGTGGTTATAGTATGTCACGATTAGGGAATCAGTTTGATATTTAAATGCCAAGGCTTTCCTTAGGGTATCTTGAGGGATGTTAAAATTTATAGCCAAACATTGACAAAAAGTTTGTTCATGCATTTTTACTTTTTGCTCTCCATATTCTTTTTTGGCTTTTTCTCTATCATTCTAGGTATCAATGGGTCTATATCGGTCGTTAATATTTTTTTCTGTCTTGTCTGTTCTGTTTTTATTTCAGCACTTATAAATAACTGCAATGGAAATGGACAGTTTATTAAGGAGTTGGGCCGGTGTCAATGTGCTGATGGCTGGGAGGGACCAGACTGTTCCATTAAAAGTTGTCCGAACAACTGTGCAGGTAATGGAATATGCATTGACGGTGTCTGTCAGTGTGCTGAAGGTTTCACTGGCCCAGACTGCAGTGAAAAGAAGTGCGCCTATGATTGTGGAGAATTCGGACAATGCATTGATGGATTTTGTCAGTGTGCAGAGGGCTACACCGGCCCAGACTGCAGTGAAAAGAAGTGCGCCTATGATTGTGGAGAATTCGGACAATGCATTGATGGATTTTGTCAGTGTGCAGAGGGCTACACTGGCCCAGACTGCAGTGAAAAGAAGTGCGCCTATGATTGTGGAGAATTCGGACAATGCATTGATGGATTTTGTCAGTGTGCAGAGGGCTACACTGGCCCAGACTGCAGTGAAAAGAAGTGCGCCTATGATTGTGGTGAATTCGGAAAATGCATTGATGGATTTTGTCAGTGTGCGGAAGGCTACACTGGCTTAGACTGCAGAGAAAAGAAGTGCGCTTATGATTGTGGGGAATTCGGAAAATGCATTGATGGATCTTGTCAATGTGCGGAAGGCTACACTGGCTTAGACTGCAGAGAAAAGAAATGTGCTTACGACTGTGGTCGATTTGGAAAATGTGTTGATGGAGTTTGCAAATGTGCAGAAGGATACACTGGTCCAGCTTGCAGAAAAAAGAAGTGTCCATTTGACTGTGGTGAATTTGGAAAGTGCGTGGATGGTGTCTGCCAGTGTGCTGAGGAATACACTGGACCAGCCTGCAGACAGAAGAAGTGTGCAGTTGACTGTGGACCCAATGGGCGCTGTGTTAATGGGAAGTGTGTCTGCAATGTTGGCTATATGGGAATTAGTTGCTCTATAGGTAAACCTTGCTTGACCCCTTTAAATTATCTAAACTAACAGATTAATAATTGCAGTCTTGCATATTGCATTTTAACCACTATATCCTCTCTTTATAACATAAATTAATATTTATTGTACAAAATATTGTAAATATATAATAAATGTAAAACATGGGTAGAAACTCCACTCATACCTTCACTAGTGAGCAATTGGTGTGAGCCAAGAAGAGTAAAACATTCTATTTTTCCCAACATTAAGTAGTCTAATAACTTTTGTTTCCTTGCTATTATATATTACACAGTTAATTGTTTTGTGTCTTCATAACAACAGATGCTGCATACAAGGATAATGGTTTCCCATTAACAATTTTTTTTTATAAATAACTAAAGGAGAGAAAAAACAAAACAAAACACTGGTTGTGTGTAGTTATTTTATATATTATAGATCAGAACCATTAGGCGGAAAATCTGGAAATATGATCTATCAATCTCTCTATCATCTATCTCTCATCTGTCTGTCTATCTATAATATATCTATATATCTGTCTGTCTGTATCTATCGATCTATCTATAATCTAGCTATATGTCTATCTGTCTATCTATCTATCTATCTATCTATCTATCTATCTATCTATCTATCTATCTATCATATATCTTTCTCTCTGTATGCCTGTCTATATTTAAATCTCATTCTATTTATCTTTTTCTGTTTCTTGATCTCTTCCTATGTCTATATATAAACGTCTTAAACTGTTGTCACCCAACTTGCATCCTTCCATAACCCATGAAACCTAATAGAAAAAGCATTATCTGACAACGTATCTCCTTTCTGCTATAGCCTAATCATTAGTCCCTTGGTATAGGATGTTGAGCGCACAACCGATTTTCAGCATATGGTTCTGCATACCATTTCCTACTACTTGTTTATGCTTTATCTGTTATTTAAGCTATCACAATGCATCAAAATTATAATTGTACTAAATATAATGAAATGTTTTCTTTAAACTCTTGCTTATCTCAGAAATCGCCAGTCTATGCAGTGGGAATGGAAAATACCAACTGGAGTCTGGTACCTGTCAATGCGATGAAGGCTGGGAGGGCCCTGATTGTTCTCAGAGAAGCTGTCCCAATAACTGTGGTGGCAATGGCATATGCATTGATGGTGTCTGTCAATGTGCTAGTGGATTCACAGGTCCAGACTGCAGTGAGAAGGAGTGCCTACTGGACTGTGGTGAGAACGGGAAATGTGTTGATGATTCATGCCAGTGTGCAGTGGGATATACTGGCCCAACCTGCAGAGAGTTAGATTGTCTCATCAACTGTGGTGAAAATGGACGATGCGATGGAGGCCAGTGCTTCTGTGAGGAGGGTTTTATTGGCGAATCATGTTCAGAAGGTGAGAGACAATATTGCTTTCCAATAGTTGGTGGAGGGGGAACAAACATATAACTGTATTACTTTGTGAAAATGATTACAGTGCTCTCTGTCCTTTGCTCTAAACATGGTATGAACTGAGCAGTGTAAATATTCATGTTGGACCTCAGATGTGTAATACAATTCCTTCAAAGACTGCCAACCTCAAAACACCACAATAGCAACACTCCAAATCAGAAATCAGCGATCGCCTTTATGTGGGCACAGCTTTTCTAGGTTAATAGATTGTAAAATGATGATTACCTAACCAGAATGAGCTAAAAGGCTAGTGAGCAAGTTAAGCTACAAAAACTGACCCCTGGAACTAAACCTGGAATGTTACCCCTCTGCTCAGACAAGTACATCATTAATAGGAATGTTTAGATACAATCTCTACCACTAGTCCTTAACATTTAAATCCCTTTTTAAGATTCTAGGAGGTTCTGGGGTGTACTATGTACTTATATTCTTTGCTATACCCTTGCAAGGAATTATAAACAGGTAACGTAAGATTACCTCTACAAGTAAACTCTGCCCAATTGATATTTAGCTTTTAGTAACATTTTGCACATCCAAATATCATGGTCTAAACCCTCCCCTGCTATTTTCTGAGCCCCAAACCCCCCTCTGGCACCTGTTGTTACTATTTCCTGACCTGGTGTCAATTCATTCTTTATCCTTGGGGTTTGTAAGGGTCGTTTTATTGCAGTATTTATATGCTACAATGTATGTTCTTTATAAATTGTTTCAGTGCCTGCATTTATGTTTCACACAAGCATAATAAGCTAATATAGTATCTAGAACCACACCTTATATATTTCCTTTTTTTTTCTTTCATAGTAATGGCTGTACAAAATTTGCGCCTTATTGGCTCTACAGAAGAGTCACTAAACATTGCATGGGACCTACTAATGGATGCAGATTATTATTTAATTACTTACTATCCCTATAATTTGAAAACCATGAAGAAACAAGTACAGGTTTCTGGAAGTGAAGATTCAAATACACTCCTGGGTTTAAATTCTGGCACGTTATACACAGTTCTGATGTACCAAGTAAAGAATGGAGTAACCAGTAATCCTGCCGAACTTCAAGCTAGCACTGGTGAGAATGGACAATGTGAAATTGTTTTGTGGAGTCATATGGTGGTAGTTTAAAAAGTCAGAACTCTTCAACTACATATGCCCTAGGCAAAGTTAGCCTGTACAGTTCTGTTTATACGTGTATATGCTTTTTTTTTTGGTTACAATTTTTTTAAATTACAACTATAACAGGCAGAAGTGTTCTTGGCCTAGGCCATCCAGGCTTCTGTCTAGGGCAGCAGGATTGAGGGGGCAGCAAATGTTGAGGGGTACTTCTAATACATGACACCTCTTAAAGGAATACTGAACCCAATTTTTTTCTTTCATGATTCAGACACAGCATGCAATTTTAAGCAACTTTCTAATTCACTCCTGTTATCAATTTTTATTCGTTCTCTTGGTATCTTTGTTTAAAAAAGTAGGAATGAAAGCTTAGGAGCCGGACCATCTTTGGTTCAGCACCTGGGTCCAGCTTGCCGATTGGTGGCTAAATGTACCCACCAATCAGCAAGCACTATCCAGCAAGCACTATCCAGCATGCACTAACCAAAAATTGTTATTAGGAGTAAATTAGAAAGTTGCTGAAAATTGCATGCTCTATCTGAACCATGAAAGAAAAAATTTCAGTTTAGTGTCCCTTTAATGCTAATGCTCTCAGAATGTTTTATTAGTTAAGTTTAATACAAGTCCTGGTGAGTATAACCCTCTTACATAATATCATAGGATCCTGGGCTCACCTCTTTGCTGTTTGAGAGCTCACTATCCCCAGGTTGAAACCCTTATGTATATTAAGGGAACTGATTGGCAAAATTCTATGGTCATAGAGCCAAATTAATGGTGGGTGTCACATTAGTGTGTGGTGGGTGTCACATTAGTGTGTAGTGATTATACTGTATTTCTTCAGTGCTGAAGTGTAGCATGGGGGTAATTTGGTACATTTCTGTCTTGCAGAAGAAGCATTACTTGGAACATTATGGGTAACAGAAGAATCAGCAGATTCATTGGAGGTAGAGTGGGAAAATCCCCCCAATGAGGTTGATTATTTTAAACTGAAATATGCTCCCCAGCCAGGAGGAGCTGTAACTGAGGTGATGGTACCTCAAAGTAAGGACCCCAAGAGCAGGTATATAATTACAGGTAAGTTTCATAGCAAGATTTTCACCCTAATACAAAGTCTGTCCTTATCTAATACCTTATTTATCAATTCCTCCTTGTCTAACATTCAACTATTAACTATCTATCTATCTAGCTATATTTTATCTATCTGTCTATATAGATGTTTATCATCAATCTATTTATCTATCTATCTGTCTATCTATCTATCTATCTATCTATCTATCTATCTATCTATCTATCTATCTGTCTGTCTGTCTATCTATCATCTATCTATCTATCTATCTATTTATCTATCTATCTATCTATCTATCTATCTATCTATTATTATTCTTATTATTCTTCTTTATTTATAAAGCGCCAACAGATTCCGCAGCGCTGTTCATAGGTAACAAAGATAAAAGGACAGTACAATATGAGACACCAGACAAAATTTAACAAACAAATACAGGAGGAATTGGGAGCCCTGTTCCCGTGGGAACTTACAATCTAAATGGGTAGGAGGATGAGAAACAGGAGGTGGGGACTGCAAAGGTGGGAGTGATGTTAGTGTGAAGTTAGATGAGGGCAACTATTAGGCAAGTGGAATTCATTAGTTACTGATTTGGTTATAGGCTTCCCTGAACAAGAAGGTCTTTAGGGAGCGTTTAAAGGAGGAGAGGTTGGGGGAAAGTCTGACAGCACAAGGAAGTGCGTTCCAGAGGGTTGGTGCCGCACGAGAGAAGTCCTGTAGTCTAGCATGAGAGGAGGTGATGGTAGAAGAGGCAAGGAGTAGATCGTTGTTGGATCTTAGGGGACGGGCTATAATTTAAAAGCTTTTCCTACTTAAAGGGACATGAAACCACAAAAATTTATTTCATGATTCAAATAGAGAATACAATTTTAAACAACATTCCAATTCACTTCTATTATCTAATTTGCTTGATTAATGCACATGGGTGAGACAATCACATGAGGCATCTATGTACAGCCACCAATCAGCAACTACTGAGCCTATTTAGATATTATTTTCAACAAATTATATCAAGAGAATAAAGCAAATTAGATAATAGCAGATAATAGAAGTACATTAAAATGTTATTTAAAAATTTGTGCTCTTTCTAAATCATAACAATTAAGTCCAAATCTGTCAGACTGTCCTCCAAATTTATAGCTTATTTGCTCTCTATATAAACACCAACTGACCTGCTTTTTTTGCTAAATTCTGTCCTTTGCTCCTACTAATATATTTTCAATAACACTATCACATTATAAGCTTTTGTTTTTACCAATCACTGATTTCGCAGTATAGAATTCATACAAGATTTTATTGGTAAGACCGGTCTAGATATATTAGTACAGTTGTTTCCATCTAAGCCCTAGAAACATGTGAACAGAGTACTTATACTCTTTTAAAAAGGTATAAATTGCATAAAAACAGAACCTAAAAGATCTGTACTTAGGTCTACCATCTAATACCATTTCAGCCACCCAAGTCAGTAATGAGTGCTTGTCATAGGACTCATGGTAGTGACAACAGTTTTGATTCCATGTGGTAGATTTATTAAACATCAGACGGACATGATTATATGTCCTCTTATATTTAAAAGGGCAGTATACCTCAATTTTCATATAACTGCATGTAATAGATACTACTATAAAGAATAATATACACAGATACTGATATAAAAATCCAGTATACAACCGTTTAAAAACTTACCTAGAAGCTTCCAGTTTAGCTCTGTTTAAAAGGTTTCTGGAACACCCACTGCAAGTGGGAAATAGCAGACAGCCCCCCCCCCCCTTCCTTTGCATATGAAAAGACCCTTTACACAAGCAGAAGCAAGCTGGAGTAGATAAACATCGGTATTCTCGTAAAACTTTGGGGCTTGGTTAGGAGTCTGAAAACCGAGCAATGTTATTTAAGAATAGCATAACTATCTATTTAAAAAACCAAAAACAAAAAACTGTATGGGCTATATAAATGAATCCTCTACAAAACATTTATGCAAAGAAAAATCTAGTGTATAATGTCCCTTTAAAGGGACAGTATAAACTCATTTTCATATAACTGCATGTAATAGACACTACTATAAAGAATAAGATGCACAGATACTGATATAAAAATCCAGTATAAAATGGTTTAAAAACGTACTTAGAAGCTTTCAGTTTAGCTCTGTTGAAAAAGTAGTTGGAAAGCCCACTGCAAGTGGGAAATAAGACACTCCCCCTCCCCCTTCTTTTGCATATGAAAAGACCCTTTACACAAACAGGAGCAAGCTGGAGAAGGTAGCTGACGGTATTCAAATAAAACATTGGGGCTTGGTTAGGAGTCTTAAAATCAGAGCAATGTTATTTAAAAATAAGCAAAATTATAAAAAAAATTCAAAAACCAACTTTATGGGCTTTATAAATAGATCATCTACAAAACATTTATGCAAAGAAAAAAATAGTGTATAATGGCCCTTTAAGGCTTTTACAGACACATTTTGTTCAGGCTATAAAGCAAAAACTTCAAACAAGAAACAAAAATGAGAGGTTGTGAGAAGCAAAATTTATTTTAGGAAATCTCTGCTATTAATAATTTTAAACATCACTACCATATTGATTAGTCCACACAATAAAAAGGCACAGCTTTAGAGTGCTAGTGTAAAGTTCCAGGAAAAGGTTTTGATTGAAAGTGTAGAGAATATATTTATAGGTGTAGCGTCATCTATAAGGTAAAAAAGTATGGAATATTGGGTTATTGCATTAACCCCACAAAACTATTGTCATTATTGTTTTATGTTGTAAAAGGGCTTTCCTTATTGTGACTCATTTTGACTGGTTTTCTGATAGATCCTTTTCAGGTTTTATAAATTATTGTCTTTGTTTTGGAATTCTGAGGCTTAAAGGGACAGTCTACCATAGAATTGTTATTGTTTTTAAAAGATAGATAATCCCTTTATTACCCATTCCCCAGTTTTGCATAACCAACACAGTTATATTAATGTACTTTTTACCTTTGTGATTACCTTGTATCTAGGAACCTTCTTCCAGCCCCCTGATCACATGACTGTGACTGTTTATTATCTATTGTCTTAAATTTAGCATTGTATTGTGCTAGATCTTAAATAACTTTCTGTGCCTGAACACAGTGTTATCTATATAGCCACGTGTACTTTCTGTCTCTTTGTGTTGAAAAGAGATTTAAAAAGCATGTGATAAGAGGCAGCCCTCAAAGGCTTAGAAATTAGCATATGAGCCTACCTATGTTTTGTTTAAACTAAGAATACCAAGAGAAAAAAGCAAATTTGATGATAAAAGTAAATTGGAAAGTTGATTAAAATCAAAAGTCCTATCTGAATAATGAAAATTTAATTTATATTAGACTGTCCCTTTAAAGTGATACTAAACCCATTTTTTTCAGATAGAGCATGCAATTTTTAGCAACTCTCTAATTTACTCCTATTATAATTTTTTCTTCTTTCTCTTGTTTTCTTTTTTGAAAAAGCAGGAATGTAAGCTTAAGAGCCAGCCCATTTTTGGTTGATCACCTGGGTAGCTACTCAGGTCAGGTGCTGAACCTAAAATGGGCCCGCTCCTAACCATTAATTTCTGATTTGTCAAATAAAGATAGCAAGAGAACGAAGAAAAATTGATAATAAGAGTAAATTAGAAAGTTGCTTAATATTGCATGCTCCAGTCTATCTGAATCATGAAAGAAAAAAATTGGGTTTAGAATCCCTTTAAATGGGGTAGTGGATTTTTGATGGGATGGTTTAAGGTGCTTTTTTGTTGTAGGGCTTTTCAAACCTACCCTCATTTCTTTAGGGGAGGGTGCTTATATGGTACTCTAAAACCTTTGGTACTTCTTCTCTGTAAATAAGAGTTACCCCAAAGACCCACATGGAAGCTTATTTAATGTTTAATTTTAATTATTTTAAACATTTAATATTTTGTTGGTGATGCCTTGAGAACTCATTTGTCTCAATGACGCAGAAAATATATGAGTTATAAGAGTTATAAGTATATGTAAGAGCCTAAGAGTCCAGCTGTTTGTAGATCACCTTCTTAAGAGCTGACTACAACAGTGTGCTCTACAAATAACCGATGATAATAATAATAATAATAATAATAATAATAATAATAATAATAATAATAATATATATATAATATCTACCATTTTTACTTGGGAACTTGGAGAGTTTTGATTTATTTATTTTTAAACAGGAGTGGGGCATACAGATCTGGTTAGTTATTTATGATATATGTCTTCTCCACTGATTTTATCCTAAGACCTCTAAGGAATTTATTGCATATATAGGCTTCACCTTTTTATTATGAGGTTTCTGCCCATCAAACACATAAATACAGAGTGTGACTCTAATGACTTAAGATTTAGGATATTAAACCATCATTTTGGATTTATAGTTATTCATTTCATGCTGCCTGATACAGACATATTTTTAACTGATCCCTCATATACAAAGGTCTTGTTAATGCATGTTAGTTGAAGCTTCACCTCTATAAACCAGAGACATCTGTTTGTACAGCGGCTTCTACATATTTGCAGGGCCCCAAGGCTTTCAAGGAGATATCAATGTTAAACTGAGTGGATATTTATAGTAAGAAATGCCTAATAAATTGAAGGAATAGACATTAAACATGTGAATTTCCATTTCCAATTATGTCACAAAATGGTGGAACACAGATTTTGCTGAATTGGTGTAACATCTGATAAACAATTAGAGAATAATATCTATGTAAAACAAGAAGAAGAATATCTATGTAACACAAAGGTTGTTTGTAAGCAACATCTATTACAAGAATTTTATTATACACACGTTTTACTGCTTAAAGGGACACTCAAGTCAAAATCAACTTTTATGATTTAGAAAGACCATTCAGTTTTAAGACACTTTCCAATTTACTTCCATTATCAAATTTTTATATGCACACTTTCTGAGACACCAACTCCTACTGAACATGTGCACAAGCTCACAGGATAAACCTATACTAGTCTGTGATTGGATGATGCCTGTCACATGATACAAGGAGACAGAAAATGGGAGAACAAATACATCTTTTTATTGTGCACTTGTTAATTATGCAATTCTACGGTATTAAGTGGTCCTTTAAAGGGACACTGAACCCACATTTTTTCTTTCGTGATTCAGACAGAGCATGACATTTTAAGCAACTTTCTAATTTACTCCTGTTATCAAAATTTCTTCATTCTCTTGGTATCTTTATTTGAAATGCAAGAATGTAAGTTTAGATGCCGGCCCATTTTTGATGAACAACCTGGGGTGTCCTTGCTGATTGGCAAATAAATTCATCCACCAATAAAAAAAGTGCTGTCCAGAGTTCTGAAGCTTAGATGCCTTCTTTTTCAAATAAAGATAGCAAGAGAACGAAGAAAAATTAATAGTAGGAGTAAATTAGAAAGTTGCTTAAAATTGCATGCTCTATCTGAATCACAAATGAAAAATTTTGGGTTCAGTGTTCCAAATGCCAAACGCACAAACTGACATGATGTACAGAATTCATTAAAATGTAGTGGCTTAGAACCTTTGGCCTTTCTTCTGTTGTGTAAATATGTTTATCGATGAAGTGACTTAGGGCCTGATTTTCTAAAGCTGTATGGTCAGGAAAGATTACTTAAAATAAATCTGCTAGTACTAAGGGCTCCTTCACAGGATTCTGGAAAGAAACAGGCTGTTGTTATATATCTTAGCTTACAATATTATTTAATTTTATCTAAGCAGTAACCTCCAACGTGTTATATACAGCATCTATACGTAACAATATTTCTGATTAATGGAATTATAAATATTAATAATCGATCATAAAATTATCGTCAGCAATACCTCCAATTAATATAGTGGAATTTGTCAATAAACTCCAGTGAAACATTATATAATCTCTATTGTGTATTCCAGAATGATATTAAGATCTCTAGAAATGATGACAATAAAATTATTATAAGCATTACTAGTTAATCTCAAATTAAATTAATTCCTGAATTCTGATCAGTTAATCTTTGTATACACTTTGATTATATTTATGTAGCAACTGAACATCACCTATGACCAGTTATATCTATCAATTGATCAACACATCTTTAAAATATTAAGCAGGCCATAGAGATATTTAGATTAATAACTATTCAATAGATTTTGTCTATTATCCTGTAAATGGAAGAAATATTTCTATAGATTAACCTTAAATCAAAATGAATTAAACATCAGATATTACCATTAAACTTACAACTTTTGCAACTCATTTCCTTTTTCGATTTGTCACAATGGACTGACTCTCCCACTCACAAAGATGGTCACTCCCTTGACCTGATCTTTAGCTATCAATGCACTATTTCAAACTTCACAAACTCTCCTTTTCCTCTTTCTGACCACTATCTCCTCACTTGCAACATCACATCCCTCCCTACAACTCTCCCTCCTTCTACTCCTTACACCAAACTTCACAGAAGCATTATGTCATTAGATCAGCAACAGCTTGCTAATTCCCTCAAACCTCTCCTCTCATCCATCTCCTCCTTCTCCTGCCCTGACCAATCTATCTGCCACTATAATTCCACCCTTACATTGGTCCTTGACAATCTGGCCCCTCTTACCATAGCTCGGAAATCTCACACTCATCCTCAGCCCGGGCATACTCCTCTGACACAGTACCTGTGCAGATGTTCCCGTACCGCTGAGCGGCACTGAAGAAAATCTTGGAGTTCAGCTGATTTCCTTCATTACAAGTTCATTTTGAATTCCTACTATTCTGCAATTAATCTCTATAAGCAACATTACTTATTTACTCTTATCTCTAATCTTTCTTCAAACCCTAAACGTCTGTTCTCCACTTTCAATATTCTTCTCCGCCCACTCCTACCCTCTAATACAACTTCTCTGTCAGCTCAAGACTTTGCCAGCCACTTCAATAACAAAATCAACTCCATCAGAAACTAAATCAGCTCTCAACATACTTCCACTCTCTCACCCCCTCAAACGCTCGCAATCAACCACAATTCACATAGCCATAAATTTAGCTCTTTCTCCCCTGTTACTGAGGAAGAAATCTCTGCACTTATACTGAGCTTGCACCTCACTACCTGTCCTCTTGACCCTATCCCCTCAAAGTTGCTCCCCTCCCTCTCTTCTCTCCCTCAGCACCGGTATATGTCCCTCATCTCTGAAACATGCACTGGTCACACCTTTCCTCAAAAAACTTCTCTTGATCCAACCTCCCCATCCAACTACTGCCCTATTTCCCTACTCCCTCTTGCCTCAAAGCTTCTCGAGAAGCTAGTATATGCACATCTATCCCATTTCCTTACATTAAACTCCCTCCTCAACCCACTGCAATCTGGATTTAGTCCTCATCACTCTACAGAGACAGCAATAGTTAAGGTTAACAACGACCTACTTACAGCAAAATCAAAAGTCCACTTCTCTCTGCTTATCCTCCTTGATTTGTCTGCATCCTTTGATACTTTTGACCATCCTCTTTTGCTCCAAACCCTCCAATCCTTTGGAATTTGTGACACAGCCCTCTTGTGGTTCTCTTCCTAACCTGTCAAACCGTACCTTTAGTGTAGCCTTCTCTGGGGCCTCCTCTGCCCCGTCACCATTTTCTGATGGGGGACCGCAAGGCTCTGTTCTCGGTCCTCTTCTTTTCTCAATCTACATGTCATCATTAAGTTCCCTAATAAAGTCCCACGGGTTCCAATATAATTTATATGCAGACGACACCCAAATCTACTTCTCTGCGCCAGACCTATCTCCTTCCTTGCTAACCCGTGTCACTAACTGTCTTTCTCACATCTCTTCCTGCATGTCCTCTCACTGCCTCAAGCTAAATCTCTCCAAAACTGAGCTCCTTATTTTCCCTCCTTCTTCTAAAATCTTCACCCCCAATCTCTCTATAACTGTTGGCAACTCCATCATTACCCCTACCCCGCATGCCCGATGTCTTGGGGTCACACTTGACCCAAATATTTATTTCACTCTTCAAATTCAGTCCTTGGCTAAATCCTGCCACTTCCACCTTAAAAACATCTCTAAAATGAGACATTTCCTTACACAAGACACAACTAAGATTTTAATCCACTCTCTCATCCTTCCCACCTCTATTACTGCAACTCTGTCCTCTCTGGTCTCCCCAGCTGAGGCCTAGCTCCTTTACAATCCATAACGAATGTCTCTGCCAGGCTCATCTTCCTTACACGTTGCTCTTCATCGGCTGCACCTCTCTGCCAATCCACTCATTGGCTTCCTCTTGCCTCCAGGATTAAACACAACATTCTCACTGACATACAAAGCACTCAACTGCACTGCTCCCCCCTATATCTCAGACCTTGCCTCCAGATACTCTCCCTCCCGTCCCCTTCGCTCTGCTCATGACCTCCTACTCTCCTCCTCTCTTGTTACCTCCTCACACTCCAGCTTACAGGACTTCTCCAGATTGGCTCCCATCTTGTGGAACTCTCTGCCTTGCTCCACAAGACTCTCCCTTAGTTTTGAAAACTTCAAGCGCTCCCAAAAGACTCTACTGTTCAGGGATGCATACAACCTATACTAACCTTTCTTTATATAATTTCCTCTTCTCCATTGCTATCCCCTTGAACCCCCTTAGTATGTAAGCCTAAGAGCCATGCTGTTTGTAGATCACCTTCTTTAGAGCTGACTACAACAGTGCGACTCTTGTCAGGGCCCTATACCCATCTGATCCTTATAAATGTTTCCTTGTATTTCGCCTATGTTTATAGCACTGCAGAATCTGTTGGTGCTCTACAAATAATCGATAATAATAATAATAATTAGCCAGCAACACTTACTCCAATACCAAAATATGGACTACTTACTTAACAATGCTTAGTTAACAATATAACCAAATCTTTCCACACAAATCTTACCAAATCTCAATAAATCTAATGGAATTTCCAGAAAACAAATTAAGATATTTTTAACCCAATATAATCTAATATACTTTATTTAAACTCAGAGATTGTTACACAATACTAACAATTTAACATATACCAATTAATCTAGCATGAGATAACTTCTTATTTAGCCAGAATGAAACAAATTCTAAAAAATATTACAATAACTACAAATAACTTATGACATTAAAATACATAAATCCTTTCTTAATAATACTATTTAACACTAGTACTCTTACTACCCTGGTCTAATTAATATTAAATATAAGAATAAGATACATTCTAATTTACAGCTGCTGCTATACTATAACGAATTTCTTTGCTAAGGCCTATTTAATATATAAAATAAATTAAACGCCCATACATAACAAGATAACCAAATCGAGAGTTTCAGCTTCCAGATATTCTATTGGTCATACATGAAGGAATATTCCACTTATTTTGCAAGGGTACAGGTCACAGAGTATATCTCTTGTCCATAGATAGTGTTCCAGCCAAGTGTCAGAGAAAGTATAGGCCCAAAATGTGCCTATACTTTCTTACAAAGTGATACTGTCCCCTCTTGCATAGAGTGAAAGGCTATATCAGTCATAAGCCACTCCTTCATTCTATAATCATTCCAATAGGATCTGGTTATGCCCTTTGAGCCGGAGCTCAACTCTCATAGGTTACTTGTAATGCCATTCAATTTCCTTAAATTTAATTTCTCTGGCTGTAATTCCCATATTGGACACCAGAGGGCAAAATGAGTAGGAGTATAGTTTCATTATTTAAAATATTTTGTTTCTCAATTCCAGGGATATATATTTTTATCACATTTTTATTTAATACACTCATATTTTATAGCTCAATAAACTATTTGGTCAATTTGATATGGTATTTTTTAGTTTGGCTGAGAATATGTATTTCAATACCAAATATGAGTATATTGATTTAGTATTAGACATATTTCTAATTGCATATCTGCCTACTTATAATACACATATATTCAGTGTGTGTCTCAATACAATTCTACTTAATATTTTAAGAGATGTATTTAAAAGTCACATTTTTTATGAGGGGACTTAAAAGGATTTTAATTTAATACTTTCAGTATGATATTAAATAAAATATCAGTTCATGTAATATACTACTGGTATATATTGCATTTCCCAGTCACCATCTTATATCATATATGTAATTGGAAGTAAACTCTGTAGTAACTAATTATACAGATATATTTATTTGATTCTGGTTTACTATTAATATAAATATACTCCATATTTGGTACATCTCTTGATAATGTTATTTTGAATGCACGAAAACACAGATATAATACAATTTATTGGACAATTGATTGAAGATGTATTCATTTTCAAACCTCATTGGGATCAGATTATGTAATAAAGCAAATGCTGTTTATTTTGAAATATCATCAAACATTTTAAATTCACCAATGCAGCCATTTATTTAATATAGCAGTCATTTATTCATTATGGTATATCAGGCATAAATGTATATTTCCCAGACCAATATATATTCAGACAAGAATTGTGTATTCAAGGGTTGCAGGAATTACAGTGTCTTGTTTATACATACATAGGCCTCTATTTATCAAGCTGTCAACCGCAAATACGCTGGAATTCCACAGCGTATTTGTGGCGAGCCTGATTCGCCTTAGTTATCAAACCCTACAGACCGGCAAAAACATAATTTATGCTTACCTGATAAATTTATTTCTCTTGTAGTGTATCCAGTCCACGGATCATCCATTACTTATGGGATATTAACTCCTCCCCAACAGGAAGTGCAAGAGGATTCACCCAGCAGAGCTGCTATATAGCTCCTCCCCTAACTGCCATTACCAGTCATTCGACCGAAAACATGCAGAGAAAGGAAAACCATAGGGTGCAGTGGTGACTGTAGTTTAATGGAAAAATTACCTGCCTTAAAGTGACAGGGCGGGCCGTGGACTGGATACACTACAAGAGAAATAAATTTATCAGGTAAGCATAAATTATGTTTTCTCTTGTTAAGTGTATCCAGTCCACGGATCATCCATTACTTATGGGATACCAATACCAAAGCTAAAGTACACGGATGACGGGAGGGACAGGCAGGCTCTTTATACGGAAGGAAACACTGCCTGAAGAACCTTTCTCCCAAAAACAGCCTCCGAAGAAGCAAAAGAGTCAAATTTGTAAAATTTGGAAAAAGTATAAAGAGAAGACCAAGTTGCAGCCTTGCAAATCTGTTCAACAGAAGCCTCATTCTTAAAGGCCCAAGTGGAAGCCACAGCTCTAGTAGAATGTGCTGTAATTCTTTCAGGAGGCTGCTGTCCAGCAGTCTCATAGGCTAACCGTATTATGCTACGAAGCCAAAAGGAGAGAGAGGTAGCCGAAGCTTTTTGACCTCTCCTCTGACCAGAATAAACGACAAACAGGGAAGACGTTTGTCGAAAATCCTTAGTTGCCTGTAGATAAAATTTCAGGGCACGGACTACATCTAGATTGTGTAGCAGACGTTCCTTTTTCGAAGAAGGATTAGGACACAAAGATGGAACCACAATCTCTTGATTGATATTCCTGTTAGTGACCACCTTAGGTAGGAACCCAGGTTTAGTACGCAGAACTACCTTGTCTGAATGAAAAATCAGATAAGGAGAATCACAATGTAAGGCAGATAACTCAGAGACTCTTCGAGCCGAGGAAATCGCCATTAAAAACAGAACTTTCCAAGATAACAACTTGATATCAATGGAATGAAGGGGTTCAAACGGAACCCCCTGTAAAACATTAAGAACTAAGTTCAAACTCCTTGGTGGAGCAACAGTTTTAAACACAGGCTTGATCCTAGCTAAAGCCTGACAAAAAGCTTGAACGTCCGGAACTTCTGACAGACGTTTGTGTAAAAGAATGGACAGAGCTGAAATCTGTCCCTTTAAGGAACTAGCGGATAAACCCTTTTCTAAACCTTCTTGTAGAAAAGACAATATCCTCGGAATCCTAACCTTACTCCATGAGTAACTCTTGGATTCGCACCAATATAAGTATTTGCGCCATATCTTATGGTAAATCTTTCTGGTAACAGGCTTCCTAGCCTGTATTAAGGTATCAATAACTGACTCAGAAAAACCACGTTTTGATAAAATCAAGCGTTCAATTTCCAAGCAGTCAGCTTCAGAGAAATTAGATTTTGATGTTTGAAGGGACCCTGGATCAGAAGGTCCTGTTTCAGAGGTAGCGACCAAGGTGGACAGGATGACATGTCCACTAGATCTGCATACCAAGTCCTGCGTGGCCATGCAGGCGCTATTAGAATCACTGATGCTCTCTCCTGTTTGATTCTGGCAATCAATCGAGGAAGCATCGGGAAGGGTGGAAACACATAAGCCATCCCGAAGGTCCAAGGTGCTGTCAAAGCATCTATCAGAACCGCTCCCGGATCCCTGGATCTGGACCCGTAACAAGGAAGCTTGGCGTTCTGTCGAGACGCCATGAGATCTATCTCTGGTTTGCCCCAACGTCGAAGTATTTGGGCAAAGACCTCCGGATGAAGTTCCCACTCCCCCGGATGAAAAGTCTGACGACTTAAGAAATCCGCCTCCCAGTTCTCCACTCCCGGGATGTGGATTGCTGACAGGTGGCAAGAGTGAGACTCTGCCCAGCGAATTATCTTTGATACTTCCATCATTGCTAGGGAGCTTCTTGTCCCTCCCTGATGGTTGATGTAAGCTACAGTCGTGATGTTGTCCGACTGAAACCTGATGAACCCCCGAGTTGTTAACTGGGGCCAAGCCAGAAGGGCATTGAGAACTGCTCTCAATTCCAGAATGTTTATTGGTAGGAGACTCTCCTCCTGATTCCATTGTCCCTGAGCCTTCAGAGAATTCCAGACAGCGCCCCAACCTAGTAGGCTGGCGTCTGTTGTTACAATTGTCCAGTCCGGCCTGCTGAATGGCATCCCCCTGGACAGATGTGGCCGAGAAAGCCACCATAGAAGAGAATTTCTGGTCTCTTGATCCAGATTCAGAGTAGGGGACAAGTCTGAGTAATCCCCATTCCACTGACTTAGCATGCACAATTGCAGCGGTCTGAGATGTAGGCGTGCAAAGGGTACTATGTCCATTGCTGCTACCATTAAGCCGATCACCTCCATGCATTGAGCTACTGACGGGTGTTGAATGGAATGAAGGACACGGCATGCATTTTGAAGCTTTGTTAACCTGTCTTCTGTCAGGTAAATCTTCATTTCTACAGAATCTATAAGAGTCCCCAAGAAGGGAACTCTTGTGAGTGGAAAGAGAGAGCTCTTCTTTTCGTTCACCTTCCATCCATGCGACCTTAGAAATGCCAGTACTAACTCTGTATGAGACTTGGCAGTTTGAAAGCTTGAAGCTTGTATCAGAATGTCGTCTAGGTACGGAGCTACCGCAATTCCTCGCGGTCTTAGTACCGCCAGAAGAGCACCCAGAACCTTTGTGAAGATTCTCGGAGCCGTAGCCAATCCGAATGGAAGAGCTACAAACTGGTAATGCCTGTCTAGAAAGGCAAACCTTAGATACCGGTAATGATCTTTGTGAATCGGTATGCGAAGGTAAGCATCCTTTAAATCCACTGTGGTCATGTACTGACCCTTTTGGATCATGGGTAAAATTGTCCGAATAGTCTCCATTTTGAACGATGGAACTCTTAGGAATTTGTTTAGGATCTTTAAATCCAGGATTGGCCTGAAAGTTCCCTCTTTTTTTGGGAACCACAAACAGATTTGAGTAAAACCCTTGTCCCTGTTCCGACCGTGGAACTGGATGGATTACTCCCATTAATAAAAGCTCTTGTACGCAGCGTAGAAACGCCTCTTTCTTTTTGGTTTCTATTTGGTTTGTTGACAACCTTGACAGATGAAATCTCTCTCTTGGGGGAGAGTATTTGAAGTCCAGAAGGTATCCCTGAGATATTATCTCTAGCGCCCAGGGATCCTGGACATCTCTTGCCCAAGCCTGGGCGAAGAGAGAAAGTCTGCCCCCCACTAGATACGTTCCCGGATCGGGGGCCCTCAATTCATGCTGTTTTAGGGGCACCAGCAGGTTTCCTGGCCTGCTTGCCCTTGTTCCAGGACTGGTTAGGTCTCCAGCCTTGTCTGTAGCGAGCAACAGATCCTTCTTGTTTTGGAGCAGAGGAAGTTGATGCTGCTCCTGCTTTGAAATTCCGAAAGGAACGAAAATTAGATTGTCTAGCCTTAGGTTTGGCTCTGTCTTGAGGTAGGGCAGGGCCTTTACCTCCTGTAATGTCAGCGATAATTTCTTTCAATCCGGGCCCGAATAAGGTCTGCCCTTTGAAAGGTATATTAAGTAATTTAGACTTAGAAGTAACGTCAGCTGACCAGGATTTTAGCCACAGTGCTCTGCGCGCCTGAATGGCGAATCCGGAATTCTTAGCCGTAAGCTTAGTTAAATGTACTACGGCATCTGAAATAAATGAGTTAGCTAACTTAAGAGCTTTAAGCCTGTGTGTAATCTCATCTAATGGAGCTGATTCAAGTGTCCCTTCCAGAGACTCAAACCAAAATGCTGCTGCAGCCGTGACAGGCGCAATGCATGCAAGGGGTTGCAATATAAAACCTTGTTGAACAAACATTTTCTTAAGGTAACCCTCTAACTTTTTATCCATTGGATCTGAAAAGGCACAGCTATCCTCCACCGGGATAGTGGTACGCTTAGCTAAAGTAGAAACTGCTCCCTCCACCTTAGGGATCGTTTGCCATAAGTCCCGTGTGGTGGTGTCTATTGGAAACATCTTTCTAAATATCGGAGGGGGTGAGAACGGCACACCGGGTCTATCCCACTCCTTAGTAACAATTTCAGTAAGTCTCTTAGGTATAGGAAAAACGTCAGTACTCGACGGTACCGCAAAATATTTATCCAACCTACACATTTTTTCTGGTATTGCAACTGTGTTACAATCATTCAGAGCCGCTAACACCTCCCCTAGTAATACACAGAGGTTTTCCAGCTTAAATTTAAAATTTGAAATATCTGAATCCAATCTGGATCAGAACCGTCAGCTGCAGAATGAAGCTCTCCGTCCTCATGTTCTGCAAGTTGTGACGCAGTATCTGACATGGCCCTAACATTATCAGCGCACTCTGTTCTCACCCCAGAGTGATCACGCTTACCTCTTAGTTCTGGTAATTTAGCCAAAACTTCAGTCATAACAGTAGCCATATCCTGTAATGTGATTTGTAATGGCCGCCCAGATGTACTCGGCGCCACAATATCACGCACCCCCCGAGCGGGAGATGCAGGTACTGACACGTGAGGCGAGTTAGTCGGCATAACTCTCCCCTCGTTGTTTGGTGAAATGTGTTCAATTTGTACAGATTGACTTTTATTTAAAGTAGCATCAATACAGTTAGTACATAAATTTCTATTGGGCTCCACTTTGGCATTAGCACATATAGCACAGATGTCTTCCTCTGAATCAGACATGTTTAACACACTAGCAAATAAACTAGCAACTTGGAAATACTTTTCAAGTAATTTACTATAATATTGATAGCAGAAAAAAAAGTTACAGAAATAAACGTTTTTTATCACAGTCAACTACAATCTCACAGCTCTGCTGTGAATGATTACCTCCCTCAAAACAAGTTTTGAAGACCCCTGAGTTCTGTAGAGATGAACCGGATCATGCAGGAAATACAATGAGCTTCTGACTGAATTTTTTGACCTCCCCCTCACACACAACAGTGAGAGAGATCAGTAAACTGTCATAAATTAAATAAAACAACTGCCAAGTGGAAAAAATAATGCCCAAAACATTTTATTCACCCAGTACCTCAGAAAATGAAACGATTTTACATGCCAGCAAAAAACGTTAAACATAAATTAAGTGTTATTAAAGAGCCTGTTGCCAGTCCCTGCAAATTAGGCTAAAGTCTTATGCACACAGTATAATTCCAGTGAAGTGCCATTCCCCAGAATACTGAAGTGTAAAATATACATACATGACAGCCTGATACCAGTTGCTGCTACTGCATTTAAGGCTGAGTTTACATTATATCGGTATGGCAGAATTTTCTCATCAATTCCATTGTCAGAAAATAATAAGCTGCTACATACCTCTTTGCAGATTAATCTGCCCGCTGTCCCCTGATCTGAAGTTTACCTCTCCTCAGATGGCCGAGAAACAGCAATATGATCTTAACTACGCCGGCTAAAATCATAGTAAAAACTCAGGTAGATTCTTCTTCAAATTCTACCAGAGAAGGAATAACACACTCCGGTGCTATTATAAAATAACAAACTTTTGATTGAAGGTATAAAACTAAATATAATCACCATAGTCCTCTCACACATCCTATCTAGTCGTTGGGTGCAAGAGAATGACTGGTAATGGCAGTTAGGGGAGGAGCTATATAGCAGCTCTGCTGGGTGAATCCTCTTGCACTTCCTGTTGGGGAGGAGTTAATATCCCATAAGTAATGGATGATCCGTGGACTGGATACACTTAACAAGAGAAAGTAGAATTTTGTGACGTAACATACGATCCGCAGGACTCAGTCTGACACAAATCAATACTTACGTCACTACAGATGTTCCGAACGCAAGTTCAGCACTATCTGACTACTTTTGCTAGTTATCAAATAACTAGCAGGTACGCTCTGCACTTTTCCGGCCCAGCGTACCTGGTTTTCAATCAATGGGAGTCTGAAAGAAGCGAAAGCTCATGTTCGCTGCTGCCCGATATCCCATTAATTCCTATGGTAAATGTCTACACCTAAGACCTTAACATGTACCCTAAGTCTAAACACCCCTAATCTGCCCCCCCCTACACCGCCGCAACTAAAAAAAGTGTTTAACCCTAAACCACCGCTCCCGCAGCCCACCGTCACCTACATTATACATATTAACCCTTAATCTGCCCCCCTATACCGCCAAAACTCTAATAAATGTATTAACCCCTAAACCGCCGCTCCCGTAGCCCACCGCAACTCTAATACAGTGTTTAACCCCTAATCTGCCACCCCCTGCACCGCCGCCACCTACATTATATTTATTAACCCCTAATCTGCTGCCCCCAACGTCGCTGACACTATATTAAATGTATTAACCCCTAAACCTAATTCTAACCTTAACACCCCCTAACTTAAATAAAATTTAAATATATCTAAATAAAATTACTATCATTAAATAAATTATTCCTATTTAAACTAAATACTTACCTATAAAATAGACCCTAAGATAGCTACAATATAACTAATATTTACATTGTAGCTAGCTTAGGGTTTATTTTTATTTTACAGGCAACTTTGTATTTATTTTAACTAGGTACAATAGTTATTAAATAGTTATTAACTATTTAATAACTACCTAGTTAAAATAAATTCAAATTTACCTGTAAAATAAAACCTAACCTAAGTTACAATTACACCTAACACTATACTATAATTAAATAAATTCCCTAAACTAAATACAATTAAATACAATTAAAAACAATTATCTAAAGTACAAAAAAAACAAACACTCCATTACAGAAAATAATACAATAATTACATTTTTTTAAACTAATTACACCTAAGCTAATCCCCCTAATAAAATAAAAAAGCCCCCAAAACAATAAAAGCCCTACCTAATACTAAATTACAAATAGCCCTTAAAAGGGCCTTTTGTGGGGCATTGCCCCAAAGTAATCAGCTCTTTTACCTGTAAACAAAAGTACAATACCCCCCAACATTAAAACCCACCACCCACACACCCAACTCTACTCTAAAACCCACCCAATCCCCCCTTAAAAAACCTAACACTAACCCCTTGAAGATCACCCTACCTTGAGAAGTCTTCACCCAGCCGGGCCGAAGTCCTCAACGTAGCCGGGCGAAGTGGTCCTCCAGATGGGCAGAAGTCTTCATCCAAATGGCATCTTCTATTTTCATCCATCCGGTGCGGAGCGGGTCCATCTTCAAGACATCCGACGTGGAGCATCCTCTTCTAACGACATCCGATGACTGAATGAATGGTCCTTTAAATGACGTCATCCAAGATGGCGTCCTTTGAATTCCGATTGGCTGATCCAATCAGCCAATAGAATGCAAGCTCAATCCTATTGGCTGATTGGATCAGCCAATAGAATGCAAGCTCAATCCTATTGGCTGATTGCATCAGCCAATAGGATTTTTCCTACCTTAATTCCGATTGGCTGATAGAATTCTATCAGCCAATCGGAATTCAAGGGATGCCATCTTGGATGACATCATTTAAAGAAACTGTCATTCAGTCGTCGGATGTCGTTAGAAGAGGATGCTCCATGTCGGATGTCTTGAAGATGGACCCGCTCCGCACCGGATGGATGAATATAGAAGATCCCGCTTGGATGAAGACTTCTGCCCGTCTGGAGGACCACTTCGCCCGGGTTTGTTGAGGACTTCGGCCCGGTTGGGTGAAGACGTCTCAAGGTAGGGTAATCTTCAAGGGGTTAGTGTTAAGTTTTATTAAGGGGGTATTGAGTGGGTTTTAGAGTAGGGTTGGGTGTGTGGGTGGTGGGTTTTAATGTTGGGGGGGTATTGTACTTTTTTTACAGGTAAAAGAGCCGATTACTTTGGGGCAATGTCCCGCAAAAGGCCCTTTTAAGGGCTATTTGTAATTTAGTATAGGGTAGGGGGTTTTATTATTTTGGGGGGCTTTTTTTATTTTATTAGTGGGATTAGATTAGGTGTAATTAGTTTAATTTTTTTTAATTATTTTATTATTTTCTGTAATTTAGTGGGGTTTTTTGTACTTTAGATATTGTTTTTAATTGTATTTAATTGTATTTAGTTTAGGGAAATAATTTAATTATAGTGTACTGTTAGGTGTAATTGTAACTTAGGTTAGGTTTTATTTTACAGGTATATTTGTATTTATTTTAACTAGGAAGTTATTAAATAGTTAATAACTATTTAATAACTATCGTAGCTAGTTAAAATAAATACAAAGTTGCCTGTAAAATAAAAATAAATCCTAAGCTAGCTACAATGTAACTATTAGTTATATTGTAGCTAGCTTAGGGTTTATTTTATAGGTATTTAGTTTTAAATAGGAATAATTTATTTTGATTAATTAAATTATATTTAAGTTAGGGGGTGTTAGGGTTAGACTTAGGTTTAGGGGTTAATACATTTAATATAGTGGCGGCGGTGTAGGGGGGGCAGATTAGGGGTTAATAAATATAATGTAGGTGGCGGCGGTGTAGTGGGGGGCAGATTAGGGGTTAATTAATATAATGCAGGTAGCGGTGGGCTCCGGGAGCGGCGGTTTAGGGGGTTAAACACTTTATTTAGTTGCGGTGGAGTCCGGGTGCGGTGGTTTAGGGGTTAATAACTTTATGTAGGTGGAGGCGGTATAGGGCGTGGAAGATTAGGGGTTAATATGTATAATGTAGGTGGCGGTGGGCTCCGGGAGCTGCGGTTTAGGGGTTAATAACTTTATGTAGGTGACGGCGGTATGGGGTGGAAGATTAGGGGTTAATATGTATAATGTAGGAAGCGGTGGGCTCCAGGAGTGGCGGTTTAGGGGTTAATACATTTATTAGAGTTGCGGTGGGCTCCGGGAGCGGCGGTATAGGACTAAACTGTATAGTATAATGTGGGTGCTTAGTCACAGGGTACCAAGAAAGCTGT
Organism: Bombina bombina; assembly: GCF_027579735.1. NCBI lineage: Eukaryota > Metazoa > Chordata > Amphibia > Anura > Bombinatoridae > Bombina > Bombina bombina. The sequence continues at coordinate 114,197,574 of NC_069508.1, read as the reverse complement.
AAAAAAGCCGAAGAGCAGCGAGATCGATGACTGTTAGTTAACAACAGTCCACTGCTCATCGCCCCGTACTTGGTGCACGGCTTTTTGATAGCTTTTTTGATAATTTTGGAGAGCGTATTCAGGTCCGCGGCAGAGATGTTAGGCGATCTTAAGTGAGCGTATTGGTGCCATTGAATGCAGGTAAGTTGACGGCTTGATAAATAGAGGCCATAGTGTAAATTAACTGCTTTCCCAAAGATTTTGCTTGCTAGCTTCAAAGGACTAATTACTGTAGACTGTGTCTTCCTGACTAAAGAAGTGTTTTTGGTGATGTAATAGGAAATCTTATTAAACAATTCCAGGCAGTGATCAAAAGTTTCTTTGAATTGACCTGCCTTCACTATTGGGACAAATATTTATTTCCTTTGGTTCTTTAAGGCATCCATCTGTATTTGAGTATAGCTAGGGGGAGGTCGGTGCCTGGCATTTTAAACCATGAGACCCCTGAACTGGGTAGGTACAACCTATTGTTGGATACCTGTTTTGGAGGTTTTTAATTAACAAACCATTCTGTAATTTGAATTGTGATATGGACTTCATTAAGATTCTAAGATCTTCCTTAGATGGGGTTGTTTTCAGGGTTTTCTATATGTTTATAGAAAATACCTATAATGGGGTCTTCTTTTTGACTAGTGATCAGGCCCTCACTAGGAGAATCCTGACTCTATTGTACCAGGTAAGGCTCATTCTGTTGTTTAGCCTGGTTTCATGGTAATGGCCTCTTGCACCCATTAAGTGGTCAATATTGAGGAGCTCTCCAGTTATGGCTCCTTTTTTGGCTAATGAATCTGCAAGATCATTGCCTTCCTTATCAGGACCTTGAATTCTGGAATGACCATTGGTCTTTTTTCAGTGTATGGTTAACCCATTGGAAACCACTAATTTATCAATCTCACAGAACAACTTACCATGTTTGACTGGTTTGTTGTTAGTTTTCTGCATGCCATTTCTTTTCCAACTTGGTAGGTATTCAACAAAACTGTTACACACATAATTTGAGTAAGTAATGATCACAAATTCATGAATACCTTGTTCAATAGCCATTTAAATGTTTTTTTAGAATAACCGTGAGTTCTGCTACTTGACTGGATCTTGGTCCAATGTTAAAACCTACAGAAATATTTGGGGATCTGTTTGCTTAAAGCTATTCCAATGCCAGCAACTAATCTCCGCTCATTATCAATACATAGTGGCATGGTAAGAACAACCATCAACATATACCCAAGGTAATGTTTGACACTGGTCATCATTTTATATTGTATATAAGGAAAGCAATTGTTCCTCCAGGAAATCATCTTCCCCATGATCTTTAGCAGTACAGTCATGGAGCTCAGCAAGCCTCTGTGCGACAGGATTTTTTTTGATTTGCTTATAGCAAATTTCTAAAGGCCAGCCTTGTAAAAAAAGAGCCCAAGCTGTTATGTGGCTATTGGACAGGATCCCATCTCTTATTCTCTCACTTTGCAAATATAGCAAAGGCTGGTGGGCCCTTTCTACAATAAATTTTCCACTATGTATATAGCTGCATACAGTAGATAAGAGGGCTTCTTTGAAATCACTAAATTTTATTTCCACGGGGGATAAAGTTTTGCTCGCATAAGCAATGACTTTGCTTAGATTATCGTGTTTTTGGTATAAAACAGCACTCATGCTTATATCTGTGTAACCTGTCTCTAAGAAGAAAGGTTTACCACCTTCAGGGTAAGCTAAGCAAGGTGCTTGAGTGAGTTTTCTCTTCAGCTCTCTTATGGCTGTCTCTTGAGCCTCACATCAGTGCCATACTACATCATTCTTTATAAGATGTAGCAGTGGTTTAGCTAATTCTGCATAATTATCAATAAAATTGTAAGAATAATTTGTCATACCCAGGAATGATCTTAATTCCTTTAAATTAGTGGGGTTCTTAGAATTTATTATTGCTTCAACCTTTTTCTTCTGAGGATTTAACTCTTCAGAAGTAACTTCATGTCCCAAGAAGTTTACATGGGTACGGCACCATTGGGCTTTTTGTAGGAATAATTTGACACCTGCCCTTTTAAGTTGGCTGAGGACATGTTTAAGCTCTGTGATGTATTTTCAAAGTCCATGCTTTTGATTAACACATCATTAACACAAGATAATGCCCCCCTTTCCAGTGCATCAGGCTTAGCCTTATGCATGAATACTGCAAATTCATATCCAGAATTTATGTATCCAAACGGGAGCCGAGTGAATGCATATTGAACCTTTTGGAAGGAGAATGTGAGTTTATACTGGTCTTCCTCATGTACCTTTATGGTCCAATAGCCCTGCGCACAATCAATGGCAGTGAATATTTTATATTCCTGCTTCTGCGCTAGGCACTGGTCAATATATGGTACAGGCTAGCCAGACATGTATACTTGTTTGTTTAGCTGTTTTAAGTCAGCACACAAACACCATTGTTCATGGGGCTTGAGAATACCTAGAATAGGATTATTATAAGAGCTATGCACCTGTCTGATGATACCCCTTTCTTCCAAGTTTCTTATTATCTGAAAGCGAATCATAGGAGGCTAAATGAAGTCTGTATTGGATAACAAATACAGTTGATGCATTGGGATCTGTTTGGATTATTGCAATGTGTAGGTCTGTAGTCCCAGTCATACAAATCCCTAGCAAACATATCCTTGTACTCCATCAGGATTTCTCGTAGCTGTTTGTATTCATCATTACTGGAACAGTCATTAGCTAAGGAGATTTGCTCTTTGACTATTTGCTGAAATCCTCGAAAGATTTCAGGCTGTCCTATCTCATAGACTTCTAAAAGCCTAGAGGGGAGGTCCCCTTTATTATAATTTACATTACCCCCATGACTCTGGATATTGGGGTATTCTTGTTCTCTGATTGGCTGATCAAATACCAGGGAGGCTTCTTCAATTTTACAGATGCCTTCCTCTGAGCTGAAAGGGTAAATAGATTGAATTGTAAATAATCCTTCTGGCATGGATGCGAAGGCTTGTTCTATAATCTGTTCTTCAGTTACGAACCCTTCAGGTATTAGGAAGATTACATTATTTTGGAATTCGAAAGTGTAATAACTGGATTTCAGAGCATATCCTATAGTAGTTCCCTTGGATAAGGTGATATCCTGCGGGGTCATGTTATGCACAATAACATGTATTGGAATATTTCCAATATTTACCATGGGAGCATATGTCATTGCAATGCCCATATTTTACATTCTCTGGGAGATGCAAATTAGTGCTTTAGAAGTTTTGGCTTATGTTGCATATGTTATCAAATGATTTGTACTGCTGACAATCACATATTCTTTATTGCTGATAATCAAAATACAATGTTCTGCTGACAAAGAGATATATGTATTATGTACTGCTGACAATGATATATTGTATATTTTATATTGTATATTGCTGACAAGACACCCAAATGTCTTAAGTCTAACATGATAACCATATAGGGAAAGTCCAAAGTCACTTCTCCTTTATTATTAACTTCTGAGCCCTTTTTACCTGTTAGGGTAAGAGAACTTTATCAGACCCAGCAGGGATTACAATATCACTAGACACCTGAATATTCACAGCATATGGCAATTTTTGGTTTGATTTCAGGGCTGCATTTTCATCCTGAATTATTTCAGGGTCCCCTTTCAACCTGCTCCAGAGGCAAAGGTTAATCAAATCTATTTGTATGGCATATCTATGCAAGAGATTATTGCCAATGTATATTTGATTGTGGGGATTATTCAAAACTAAAAACAGGTGTTCGGCTGATTTATTACCTATAGAAATAGATAATAAACACTTAGCTATAATGTTATAGCTTTCAGAGATATCATCTAGGTAATGGACCCAGTGATCTTGGGAAGGAAGATATTTAATGACTTTAGGTTCAGCTATCAATAAGCCTTCGCTTATATAGCTAGCTTCCTGTTTTAAGTTTAATTTAGAACACTTGTTTTTTCCAAGGTCATGCACTTGCATAGGGATAAGTAGATCATCCTTAATTTTCTCAATTTTTGCAAGGAATTGAGAGAGATCGCCCCCTTTAGGGAATTTAGGATCTCCTTTGTGCAGAGATATGATTTATACATCGCCATCTAGGGAAATATTGGCTATTTTCTCAGGCAAAATTGTAATGGTATGACCATCAGAGCCACTTAGGGGAGTCTGATTATCTATTTGTAAGACAATTATTTCAGGTACAGAGCTATTCCTGAAATAAATCTCAACAGCATCTGGCTTCTCTTCCACCACATGACCGTTATGTCTGGTGTGAGGCATGCTGGACAGTTCATAATTAATACGTCTTTTAACTTGTGACCAAATAATATTATTTATGCAATCAATTATGGTACTTAATTGCGTAAAAAGGTCAATACCAATTATTAAACGATCATTTGGCAAGTCCACTATAATGACAGTGTGTCTTATATCCCTATTTCCCAGTTTTAGTTTTAGCCATGCAGTGCCCCAGACTTTGAGAGAGTCACCCCCAACACCTTTAATTGAACCATCAAATTCCCTGAGTTTAGGCTTGTGGGGCATCAGCTCATTTAGCTGTGTGTAGTACCTGTGGGATAAAATAGTTGCCTGAGATCCAGTATCAATTAATCCCATGATAGGGTTGGTAACTGAATCCTGGAGCTCAGGTAATACATAATATCTCCCTGCAGTTTCTACCATTTCACACATAAAATTAGCATGTTTATACATCTGTGGGCTTCACCACAAATTACCTGAATCAGCCATGTTGCCTGATACGGCATAATCCTTACCCACCGTCTCCTCTGTAACAGGGATAACGGGTTTCCTGCGTATTGCGTCACAGTCAGGGCTTCCTTCTCCAGGTGAGGATTGCTCTGCACGTCCACCAGTGGGAATAAAATGTAGGGAGAACTTCAAAAGAGGATATTTATTAATACTTCCAGACTGGGGACACATGTCATCACAGATAGGCCTTCCATTGCTGGGCTGTAGGGAGAGAATTTGATTAGTATCATTAATAACATTTATTATCCCCGTTGGTATTTCTCTCCCCCCAGATAATATTGGAGTATTTATGCTTGCGCCTGTGGCGTATTGTTGGCCACTGGCGTCACCCCTAAAAAAGGATTATTGGGTTGCTGAGCCATCAGAGCTTGACTCATATTAGCAAACTGTTAACATAATTGATTTAACTGCGTACTAAGTTGACCCACTTGATTAAATAAGCTATTTCTATTCATGGGCCAATTTTTTAGATGCCGCACAGTATTAATTCCTGGATCCTTGGTATCCCTCAGAATCATAGCTATTTAGTCTATCTTGATGCGGTTGTCTTTGGGGTTCAACTTGTCTGGCGTTAATATCCTCGGGTGCACTATTTAATTGGGGTGTCTGGTTATCCTGATAGTATCTGCGCCACTTATGGTATCTACTTCTACGGGTATTAGTCTCTTTGGGAATACCTATTTATCTGGGTATGCCCCCCATTTTGAATATATTCCCTTCTATTAGCCTGTGGATTCTGCACCTCAGCCCTTGGTGGGGGAGGGGCAGACTCAAAACTTTGCGGGAAAGGTCTGTTTTCTCTGGCCACTTCCGCATAAGTTTTCATTTTGGATTCAAGATTGAGGGGGCTAGGTGACAACCTAGTATCAGCCACCACTTTAGGGATGGGCCTTTTCTCTCTTTTAACCCCCTGTTCACTGGACTGCTGAATAGAGTATAATGTTGTACTCTCTCTGATCAGCCAATCCAATAAATAGTTATCGTCAAAGTCTCTAGCCAGATTTACTTTGATGTGTGAGGGTAATGCTTCATAAAATAAATTTACAAATTCTGAGCTTTCAAATTTGGGATTGCTTTCTGCCATACTGTAACCTCCTTTTAATGTAGAAAGGAATTCGATTGGGCTTTGATTTGTGCCGCATTTTAAATTGTATACAGCCGCTTTTGCTGCGGTGGCGGTGCGATTCTGCCCAAACTCCCTTTCACATTGTTGCTTTGTTTCACTCCAAGAATTAATATTCATATCCTTTAGTGAAACAAAGAATTTGCAATGCTTACAGTGGATATAAAAAGTCTACACACCCCTGTTAAAATGTCAGATGCCTCTGATTAACCCCGAATAAAGTTCAGCTGTCCTTTTAAAATACATAAATCTTTTCTTAATAATAATATTTAACACTAGCACACATACTACCCTGGTCTAATTAATATTAAATATAAGAATAAGATACCTTTTAATTTACAGCTGCAGCTATACTATGCTATAACAAATTTCTTTGCTAAGGCCTATTTAATATATAAAAGAAATTAAACGCACATACATTACCAGGTAACCAAATTGAGAGTTTCAGCTTCCAGATTTTCTATTGGTCATACAGGAAGGAATATTCAACTTATTTTGCAAGGGTACAGGTCACAGAGTATATCTCTTGTCCACAGAGAGTGTTCAAGCCAGGAGTCAGAGAAAGTATAGGCCCAAAATGTGTGTACCTTTCTCTTACAAAGTGAGACTGTCCCCTCTTGCATAGCGTGAAAGCCTATAACCACTTCTTTATTCTCTAATCATTCCAATAGAATCTGGTTATGCCCTTTGAGCCGGAGCTCACCACTCATAGGTTACTTGTAATGCCATTCAATTTCCTTAAATTGAATTTCTCTGGCTGTAACTCCCACATCAGACCCCGGAGGGCAACATGAGTAGGAGTGTAGTTTCATTATTTAAAATATTCAGTTTCTCAATTACAGGGATATATATTTTTATCAAATGTCTATTTAATACACTCATATTTTATAGCTCAATAAACTATTTGGTCAATTTGATATAGTATTATTTAATTTAGCTGAGCATGCATATTTTAATACCAAACATGGTATATTGATTTAGTATTAGACATATTTCTAATTGCATATCTGCTTACATATAATACACATATATTCAGTGTGTGTCTCAATACAATTCTACTTACTATTTTAAGAGGTATTTAAAAGTCACATTTTTATGAGGGGACTTAAAAGGATGTTAATGTAATACTTTCAGTATGATATTAATTAATATATCAGTTCATTTAATAGTACTGGTATATTGCATTTCCCAGTCACCATCTTATATCATATATGTAATTGGAAGTGAACTCTGTAGTAATTAATTATTTATCTATATAATGCATATATATGTGTATATACTGTATATCTAATATAATGTCACTCAGCAATACCCTGACACTGTGTATATTGCTAAGTGTGTTCCTTAAATTTCTGCCTGTAAAGGAGAGACACATATATTGCTGTATAGTACTCAATAAAATATTATGCTTAAAACAGTATTAAAAGTTTAAAATAAAGATCAAAATTAAAGAACACAAAAATAGTTTTTAAATCCTGCATCAAAATCCATATTTAAAGGGATATAAAACTGAAAAAATTACTTTGTGATTCAGACAGAGCAGACCATTTTAAAAAAGTTTCCAAATTACTTCCGTTATCAAATTTGCTTCATTCCCATGATATTCTGTGTTGAAGAGAAACCTACGCCTAGATTACGAGTTTGGCGTTAGTCTTAAAAAGCAGCGTTGAGAGGTCCCAACGCTGCTTTTTAACGCCCGCTGGTATTACGAGTCAGTCAGGAAAGGGTCTACCGCTCACTTTTCTTCCGCGACTCGAGGCTACCACAAATCCCCTTACGTCAATTGCGTATCCTATCTTTTCAATGGGATTTGCCTAATGCTGGTATTACGAGTCTTGGAAGAAGTGAGTGGTAGACCCTCTCCTGGCAAGACTCCTAACGCATTTAAAAGTCAGTAGTTAAGAGTTTTATGGGCTAACGCTGGAACATAAAACTCTTAACTAAAGTGCTACAAAGTACACTAACACCCATAAACTACCTATTAACCCCTAAACCGAGGCCCCCACCACATCGGAAACACTATAATAAATATCAATCGGACATTGCCGCCACTTTAATAAATATATTAACCCCTAAACCGCCGCACTCCTGCCTCGCAAACACTAGTTAAATATTATTAACCCCTAATCTGCTGCCGCTAACATCGCCGACACCTACTTACATTTATTAACCCCTAATCTGCCACCCCAACGTCAGCGCTACAATATTAATGGTATTAACCCCTAAACCTAAGTCTAAACCTAACCCTAACCCCCCTAACTTAAATATAATTTAAAATAAACTAAATAAATTTAACATAATTAACTAAATTATTCCTATTTAAAACTAAATACTTACTGATAAAATAAACCCTAAGCTAGCTACAATATAACTAAAAGTTACATTGTAGCTAGCTTAGGATTTATATTTATTTTACAGGCAACTTTGTATATTTATTTTAACTAGGTAGAATAGTTATTAAATAGTTATGAACTATTTAATAACTACGTAGCTAAAATAAGTTCAAAATTACCTGTAAAATAAACCCTAACCTAAGTTACACTACACTATCATTAAATAAATTACCTAAACTACCTACAATTAAATACAATAAAATAAAAATTACGAAAAACAAACAAACACTAAATTACAGGGGAAAAAAAAGAATTACAAGAATTTTAAACTAATTACACCTAATCTAATCCCCCTAATAAAATAAAAAATCCCCCCAAAATAATAAAATTCCCTACCCTATACTAAATTACAAATAGCCCTTAAAAGGGCTTTTTGCGGGCATTGCCCCAAAGTAGTCAGCTCTTTCACCTGTAAAAAAAATTCAATACCCCCCCAACATTAAAACCCACCACCCACACTCCCAACCCTACTCTAAAACCCACCCAATCCCCCCTTAAAAAAAACCTAACACTAACCCCTTGAAGGTCTCCCTACCTTGAGCCGTCTTCACCCAGCCGGGCACAAGTGGTCCTCCAGAGGGGCAGAAGTCTTCATCCGATTTGGGCAGAAGAGGTCCTCCAAGCGGCAGAAGTCTGCATCCAAGCGGCATCTTCTATCTTCATCCATCCGGAGCGGGTCCATCTTCAATCCAGCCAACGCGGAGTCATCCTCTTCAAACGACGTCCTAACTAAGAATGAAGGTTCCTTTAACCCCTTAATGACCGGACCATTTTTCAATTTTCTTACCCTTAATGACAATGGCTATTTTTACATTTCTGCAGTGTTTGCGTTTAGCTGAAATTTTCCTCTTACTCATTTACTGTACCCACGTATATTATATACCGTTTTTCTCGCCATTAAATGGACTTTCTAAAGATACCATTATTTTCATCATATCTTATAATTTACCATAAAAAAATATATAAAATATGAGGAAAAAATTGAAAAAAACACACTTTAGACCCCCAAAATCTGTTACACATCTACAACCACCAAATAACACCCATTCTAAATAGTTTCTAAATTTTGTCCCGAGTTTAGAAATACCCAATGTTTACATGTTCTTTACTTTTTTGCAAGTTATAGAGCAAAAAATACAAGTAGCACTTTGCTATTTCCAAACCACTTTTTTTCAAAATGAGCGCTAGTTACATTGGAACCCTGATATCTTTCAGAAATCCCTGACTATCCATTGACATGTATATATTTTTTTTTAGAAGACATCCCAAAGTATTGATCTAGGCCAATTTTGGTATATTTCATGCCACCATTTCACTGCCAAATGCGATCAAATAAAAAAAATTGTTGACTTTTTCACAAATTTTTTCACAAACTTTAGGTTTCTCGCTGAATTTATTTACAAACAACTTGTGCAATTATGGCATAAATGGTTGTAAACACTTCTCTGGGATCCCCTTTGTTCAGAAATAGCAGACATATATGGCTTTGGCGTTGCTTTTTGGTAATTAGAAGGCCGCTAAATGCCGCTGCACACCACACGTGTATTATGCCCAGCAGTGAAGGGGTTAATTAAGGAGCTTGTAGGGAGCGTTTAGGTTTAATTTTAGCTTTAGTGTAGTGTAGTAGACAACCCAAATTATTGATCTAGGCCCATTTTGGTATATTTCATGCCACCATTTCACCGCCAAATACGATCCAATAAAAAAAACTGTAAAATATTTCAAAATTTTAGGTTTCTCACTGAAATTATTTACAAACAGCTTGTGCAATTATGGCACACATGGTTGTAAATGCTTCTCTGGGACCCCCTTTGTTCAGAAATAGCAGACATATATGGCTTTGGCGTTGCTTTTTGGTAATAATAAGGCCGTTAAATGCTGCTGCGCACCACACTTGTAATATGCCTAACAGTTAAGGGGTTAATTAGGTAGCTTGTAGGGTTAATTTTTAGCTTTAGTGTAGAGATCAGCCTCCCACCTGACACATCCCACCCCCTGATCCCCCCCTGACCCCCCTCAAACAGCTCTCTTCCCTCCCCCACCTCACAATTGTCACCGCCATCTTAAGTACTGGCAGAAAGTCTGCCAGTACTGAAATAAAAATTATTTTTTTATTTTTTTCATATAGTCTGCAGTGATGGATCCCCCCTTACCCCACAACCTCCCTGATCCCCCCCCATACATCTCTCTAACCCTCCCCCTCTTCCTATTTGCCGCCATCTTGGGTACTGGCAGCTGTCTGCCAGTACCCAATTTGCCCCCAAAAATAGTTTTTATTAACTTTTTTTATATAAAACCTTTGTTTACTGTAGTGTAGCTGGCCCCCCTAAATAATCTACTTCCCTCCCCCTCCCAGATCCCTTACTAAACAATAGAGCTCCCCCTGCATCCGCCTCTGTATTTTTTTATTATTTTTACTTGCGGTCATTTTGCGTGCACGCGTATGCGCGTGCACCCGCCGCCTCCGCCCCCCCAGCTACAACCGGAACCGTGCAATCACCGACAATGCATTGCTACATTGTGATTGCACCGGTAAGGAAGTTGGAGCATACCCTCCTCCTACAAGCTGCTCCCACCCACCAACGAAAGTGTGCACAACAATCGCCGATGCAGAGAGGGCCACAGAGTGGCCCTTTCTGCATCGGTGGGTAAAATAGGGGATTGCAGTGAAGCCTCAATATTGAGGCATCACTACAATCCCTTGTAAGCAGCTGGAAGCGATCATGATCGCTTCCAGCACTTCTAACAACAGAGGACGTACCAGGTACATCAATTGTCATTAAGGGGAGTTTTTCCAATGACGTACCTGGTAAGTCCTCTGTCATTAAGGGGTTAAATGATGTCATCCAAGATGGCGTCCCTTGAATTCCGATTGGCTGATAGGATTCTATCAGCCAATCGGAATTAAGGTAGGAAAAATCCTATTGGCTGATTGGATCAGCCAATAGGATTGAGTTTGCATTCTATTGGCTGTTCCAATCAGCCAATAGAATGCAAGCTCAATCCTATTGGCTGATCCAATCAGCCAATAGGATTTTTCCTACCTTAATTCCGATTGGCTGATAGAATCCTATCAGCCAATCGGAATTCAAGGGACGCCATCTTGGATGACGTCATTTAAAGGAACCTTCATTCTTCGTTAGGACGTCGTTTGAAGAGGATGACTCCGCGTCGGCTGGATTGAAGATGGACCCGCTCCGCTCTTGATGGATGAAGATAGAAGATGCCGCTTGGATGAATACTTCTGCCGCTTGGAGGATCTCTTCTGCCCGGATCGGATGAAAACTTCTGCCCCTCTGGAGATCCACTTGTGCCCGGCTGGGTGAAGACAGCTCAAGGTAGGGAGATCTTCAGGGGGTAGTGTTAGTTTTTTTTTAGGGGGGATTGGGTGGGTTTTAGAGTAGGGTTGGGAGTGTGGGTGTTAATGTTGGGGGGTATTGTATTTTTTTACAGGTGCAAGAGCTGATTACTTTGGGACATTGCCCCGAAAAAAGCCCTTTTAAGGGCTATTTGTAATTTAGTATAGGGTAGGGAATTGTATTATTTTGGGGGGATTTTTATTTTATTAGGGGGAATAGATTAGGTGTAATTAGTTTAAAATTCTTGTAATTCTTTTTTTCTTTCTGTAATTTAGTGGTTTTTTTTTCGTAATTTAGTTTATTTAATTTAATTGTATTTAATTGTAGGTAGTTTAGGTAATTTATTTAATGATAGTGTAGGGTTGGGAGTGTGGGTGTTGGGTTTTAATGTTGGGGGGTATTGTATTTTTACAGGTGAAAGAGCTGATTACTTTGGGGCAATGCCCCGAAAAAAGCCCTTTTAAGGGCTATTTGTAATTTAGTATAGGGTAGGGAATTGTATTATTTTGGGGGGATTTTTTATTTTATTAGGGGGAATAGATTAGGTGTAATTAGTTTAAAATTCTTGTAATTCTTTTTTTCTTTCTGTAATTTAGTGGGTTTTTTTTCGTAATTTAGTTTATTTAATTTAATTGTATTTAATTGTAGGTAGTTTAGGTAATTTATTTAATGATAGTGTAGTGTTAGGTGAAATTGTAACTTAGGTTAGGATTTATTTTACAGGTAATTTTGTACTTATTTTAGCTAGGTAGTTATTAAATAGTTAATAACTATTTAATAACTATTGTACCTAGTTAAAATAAATACAAAGTTGCCTGTAAAATAAATATAAATCCTAAGCTAGCTACAATGTAACTATTAGTTATATTGTAGCTAGCTTAGGGTTTATTTTACAGGTAAGTATTTAGTTTTAAATAGGATTAATTTATTTAATTATGTTAAATTTATTTAGTTTAATTTAAATTATATTTAAGTTAGGGGGGTTAGACTTAGGTTTAGGGGTTAATAAATGTAATATATTAGCGGCGACGTTGGGGTCGGAAGATTAGGGGTTAATAAATTTAATATAGTTGCAGCGACGTTGGGGGGGCAGATTAGGGGTTAATAACTATAATCTAGGTGGCGGCGATGTTGGGGGCAGTAGATTAGGGGTTCATAGGGATAATGTAGGTGGAGGCGGTGTCCGGAGCAGCAGATTAGGGGTTAATAATATAATGTAGGTGTCAGTGATAGTGGGTGCGGCAGATTAGGGGTTAATAAGTGTAAGATTAGGGGTGTTTAGACTCGGGGTTCATGTTAGGGTGTTAGGTGTAGACATAGATTTATTTTCCCCATAGGAAACAATAGGGCTGCGTTAGAAGCTGGACGCTGCTTTTTTGCAGGTGTTAGGTTTTTTTTCAGCCAGCTCAGCCTCATTGTTTCCTATGGGGAAATCGTGCACAAGCACGTTTAGCCAGCTTACCGCTGACTTAAGCAACGCTGGTATTGTGGTGAGATGTGGAGCTAAATTCTGCTCTACGCTCACCTTTTTGCGGCTAACGCCGGGTTTAAAAAAACCTGTAATACCAGCGTTGTCTTAAGGGAGCAGTGAAATAATACTGTGAGTTAGCACCGCACCCCTGTTACCACAAAACTCGTAATCTCGGTGCTAGTTAGTTGTCTGGAGAAATACACGGCAGGAAAAAGTGCTGCCATCTAATGCTCTTGCAAATGGATAACATTATTGCAAAACTGCTGCCATATAGTGGGCCAGCTCCTAAGCATATTTCTTTGCTTTTCAACAAAAGATACCTAGAGAATTAATAAAAATTGATAAAAGAAGTAAATTAGAAAGTTGTTTAAAACATTTTGAGTTTCATATCCCTTTAAAGTATGCAGCAAAATTTAATTTCAGTATACAGTATAAATGTATTTAATGTAAAAACTAATATTACAAATTAAATTTTAAAAAATGTACTAACATTTACAAAATTAAAAATAAAACAAATTAGATAAAAGAAGTAAACTGGAAAGTTGTTTAAAATTGCATGCCCCATCCGAATCATGAAAGTTTAATTTTGATTTGAGTGTCCCGTTAAGAGAAGATAGAAAAATTATCTAGGAAAATATGAAGTATTTTAATGGGACCTAAGTGATAAACTTATATTTAAGATATTTTTCATACAGCATCTAAAAATAATAAAATTGAACACCATCTCATAAATCAAGGATGGAGCATCAGAATGCCATAGGGTTTGTAGCATCAGAAGGTCATAGGGTTTGTATTATCAGATGGCCATAGGGTTTGGAGTATTAGAATGTCATAGGGTTTGTAGTATCAGAATGCCATAGGGTTTGGAGTATCTAAAGGTCATAGGGTTTGTAGTATCAGGATACCATAGGGTTTGGGGTATCACAAGGTCATAGGGTTTGTAGTATCAGAAGGCCATAGGGTTTGGAGCATCAGAAGGTTATAGGGTTTGTAGTATCAGAAGGTCATAGGGTTTGTAGTATCAGAATTCCGTAGGGTTTGTAGTATCAGAAAGCCATAGGGTTTGTAGTATCAGAAGGTCATAGGGTTTGTAGTATCAGAAGGTCATAGGGTTTGTAGTATCAGAATTCCGTAGGGTTTGTAGTATCAGAATGCCATAGGGTTTGCAGTATCAGAAGGTCATAGGGGTTGTAGTATCAAGAGGTCACAGGGTTTGTAGTATCAGAAGGTCATAGGGTTTGTAGTATCAGAATGCCATAGGGTTTGGAGTATCAGAATGTCATAGGGTTTGTAGTATCAGAAGGTCATAGGGTTTGTAGTATCAGAATGCCATAGGGTTTGTAGTATCAGAATGCCATAGGGTTTGTAGTATCAGAAGGTCATAGGATTTGTAGTATCAGAATGCCATAGGGTTTGTAGTATCAGAATGCCATAGGGTTTGGAGTATCAAGAGGTCACAGGGTTTGTAGTATCAGAATGCCATAGGGTTTGTAGTATCAGAATGCCATAGGGTTTGGAGTATCAAAAAGTCATAGGGTTTGTATTATTTATCTATATAATGCATATATATGTGTATATACTGTATATCTAATATAATGTCACTCAGCAATACCCTGACACTGTGTATATTGCTAAGTGTGTTCCTTAAATTTCTGCCTGTAAAGGAGAGACACATATATTGCTGTATAGTACTCAATAAAATATTATGCTTAAAACAGTATTAAAAGTATAAAATAAAGATCAAAATTAAAGAACACAAAAATAGTTTTTAAATCCTGCATCAAAATCCATATTTAAAGGGATATAAAACTGAAAAAATTACTTTGTGATTCAGACAGAGCAGACCATTTTAAAAAAGTTTCCAAATTACTTCCGTTATCAAATTTGCTTCATTCCCATGATATTCTGTGTTGAAGAGACACCTACGCCTAGATTACGAGTTTGGCGTTAGTCTTAAAAAGCAGCGTTGAGAGGTCCCAACGCTGCTTTATAACGCCCGCTGGTATTACGAGTCAGTCAGGAAAGGGTCTACTGCTCACTTTTCTTCCGCGACTCGAGGCTACCACAAATCCCCTTACGTCAATTGCGTATCCTATCTTTTCAATGGGATTTGCCTAACGCTGGTATTACGAGTCTTGGAAGAAGTGAGTGGTAGACCCTCTCCTGGCAAGACTCCTAACGCATTTAAAAGTCAGTAGTTAAGAGTTTTATGGGCTAACGCTGGAACATAAAACTCTTAACTAAAGTGCTACAAAGTACACTAACACCCATAAACTACCTATTAACCCCTAAACAGAGGCCCCCCCACATCGGAAAAACTATAATAAATATCAATCGGACATTGCCGCCACTTTAATAAATATATTAACCCCTAAACCGCCGCACTCCTGCCTCGCAAACACTAGTTAAATATTATTAACCCCTAATCTGCCGCCGCTAACATCGACGACACCTACTTACATTTATTAACCCCTAATCTGCCACCCCAACGTCGCCGCTACAATATTAATGGTATTAACCCCTAAACCTAAGTCTAAACCTAACCCTAACCCCCCTAACTTAAATATAATTTAAAATAAACTAAATAAATTTAACATAATTAACTAAATTATTCCTATTTAAAACTAAATACTTACTGATAAAATAAACCCTAAGCTAGCTACAATATAACTAAAAGTTACATTGTAGCTAGCTTAGGATTTATATTTATTTTACAGGCAACTTTGTATATTTATTTTAACTAGGTAGAATCGTTATTAAATAGTTATGAACTATTTAATAACTACGTAGCTAAAATAAGTTCAAAATTACCTGTAAAATAAACCCTAACCTAAGTTACACTACACTATCATTAAATAAATTACCTAAACTACCAACAATAAAATACAATATAATAAAAATTACGAAAAACAAACAAACACTAAATTAAAGGGGGGAAAAAAGAATTACAAGAATTTTAAACTAATTACACCTAATCTAATCCCCCTAATAAAATAAAAAATCCCCCCAAAATAATAAAATTCCCTACCCTATACTAAATTACAAATAGCCCTTAAAAGGGCTTTTTGCGGGCATTGCCCCAAAGTAGTCAGCTCTTTCACCTGTAAAAAAAATTCAATACCCCCCCAACATTAAAACCCACCACCCACACTCCCAACCCTACTCTAAAACCCACCCAATCCCCCCTTAAAAAAAACCTAACACTAACCCCTTGAAGGTCTCCCTACCTTGAGCCGTCTTCACCCAGCCGGGCACAAGTGGTCCTCCAGAGGGGCAGAAGTCTTGATCCGATTTGGGCAGAAGAGGTCCTCCAAGCGGCAGAAGTCTTCATCCAAGCGGCATCTTCTATCTTCATCCATCCGGAGCGGATACATCTTCAATCCAGCCGACGCGGAGTCATCCTCTTCAAACGACATCCTAACTAAGAATGAAGGTTCCTTTAAATGATGTCATCCAAGATGGCGTCCCTTGAATTCCGATTGGCTGATAGGATTCTATCAGCCAATCGGAATTAAGGTAGGAAAAATCCTATTGGATCAGCCAATAGGATTGAGTTTGCATTCTATTGGCTGTTCCAATCAGCCAATAGAATGCAAGCTCAATCCTATTGGCTGATTGGATCAGCCAATAGGATTTTTCCTACCTTAATTCCGATTGGCTGATAGAATCCTATCAGCCAATCGGAATTCAAGGGACGCCATCTTGGATGACGTCATTTAAAGGAACCTTCATTCTTCGTTAGGACGTCATTTGAAGTGGATGGATTGAAGATGGACCCGCTCCGCTCCGGATGGATGAAGATAGAAGATGCCGCTTGGATGAAGACTTCTGCCGCTTGGAGAATCTCTTCTGCCCGGATTGGATGAAAACTTCTGCCCCTCTGGAGATCCACTTGTGCCCGGCTGGGTGAAGACGGCTCAAGGTAGGGAGATCTTCAGGGGGTAGTGTTAGTTTTTTTTTAGGGGGGATTGGGTGGGTTTTAGAGTAGGGTTGGGAGTGTGGGTGTTGGGTTTTAATGTTGGGGGGTATTGTATTTTTACAGGTGAAAGAGCTGATTACTTTGGGGCAATGCCCCGAAAAAAGCCCTTTTAAGGGCTATTTGTAATTTAGTATAGGGTAGGGAATTTTATTATTTTGGGGGGATTTTTTATTTTATTAGGGGGATTAGATTAGGTGTAATTAGTTTAAAATTCTTGTAATTCTTTTTTTTCTGTAATTTAGTGTTGTTTTTTTTTCGTAATTTAGTTTATTTAATTTAATTGTATTTAATTGTAGGTAGTTTAGGTAATTTATTTAATGATAGTGTAGTGTTAGGTGAAATTGTAACTTAGGTTAGGATTTATTTTACAGGTAATTTTGTACTTATTTTAGCTAGGTAGTTATTAAATAGTTAATAACTATTTAATAACTATTGTACCTAGTTAAAATAAATACAAAGTTGCCTGTAAAATAAATATAAATCCTAAGATAGCTACAATGTAACTATTAGTTATATTGTAGCTAGCTTAGGGTTTATTTTACAGGTAAGTATTTAGTTTTAAATAGGATTAATTTATTTAATTATGTTAAATTTATTTAGTTTAATTTAAGTTATATTTAAGTTAGGGGGGTTAGACTTAGGTTTAGGGGTTAATAAATGTAATATATTAGCGGCGACATTGGGGTCGGAAGATTAGGGGTTAATAAATTTAATATAGTTGCAGCGACGTTGGGGGGGCAGATTAGGGGTTAATAACTATAATGTAGGTGGCGGCGATGTTGGGGGCAGTAGATTAGGGGTTCATAGGGATAATGTAGGGGGAGGCAGTGTCCGGAGCAGCAGATTAGGGGTTAATAATATAATGTAGGTGTCAGTGATAGCGGGTGCGGCAGATTATGGGTTAATAAGTGTAAGATTAGGGGTGTTTAGACTCCGGTTCATGTTAGGGTGTTAGGTGTAGACATAGATTTATTTTCCCCATAGGAAACAATAGGGCTGCGTTAGAAGCTGGACGCTGCTTTTTTGCAGGTGTTAGGTTTTTTTTCAGCCAGCTCAGCCTCATTGTTTCCTATGGGGAAATCGTGCACAAGCACGTTTAGCCAGCTTACCGCTGACTTAAGCAACGCTGGTATTGTGGTGAGATGTGGAGCTAAATTCTGCTCTACGCTCACCTTTTTGCGGCTAACGCCGGGTTTTAAAAAAACCTGTAATACCAGCGTTGTCTTAAGGGAGCAGTGAAATAATACTGTGAGTTAGCACCGCACCCCTGTTACCACAAAACTCGTAATCTCTGTGCTAGTTAGGTGTCTGGAGAAATACACGGCAGGAAAAAGTGCTGCCATCTAATGCTCTTGCAAATGGATAACATTAGTATCATACTACCATAGGGTTTGTAGTATCAGAATATCATAGGGTTTGTAGTATCAGAATGGCATAGGGTTTGTAGTATCAGAATGCCATAGGGTTTGTAGTATCAGAATGCCATAGGGTTTGGAGTATCAAAAGGTCATAGGGTTTGGAGTATCATGATGCCATAGGGTTTGGGGTATCCCAAGGTCATAGGGTTTTTAGTATCAGAAGGCCATAGGGTTTGGAGCTTCAGAAGGTTATAGGGTTTGGAGTATCAGAATGCCATAGGGTTAGAAGTATCAGATGGTCAAAGGGTTTGTAGTATAGGAATGCCATAGGATTTGGAGTATCAGAATGCCATAGGGTTTGGAGTATCAGAATGCCATATGGTTTGAAGTATCAGAATATCATGGGCTTTGTAGTATCAGAATGCCATAGGGTTTGGACTACCATAATGCCATAGGAATTGGAGTATTAGAATGCCAAATGGTTTGTAGCATCAGAATGCCATAGGGTTTGTAGTATCCTAATACCATAGGGTTTGTAGTATCAGAATATCATAGGGTTTGTAGTATCAGAATGTCATAGGGTTTGTAGCATCAGAATGCCATAGGGTTTGTAGTATTTAGAATACCATATGGATTGTAGTATCAGATTGCCATAGGGTACGTTTTGTGACTGGAGGGAGTCTGTGGTGGTCAAGTATTAGAGTAACAAACTAGTTTGTGCTGCATTAGGAAGTTGTAGGATTTTTAGTTTTACTTTGCAAAGAAAACTATAGCATGCTGTTATATTCCAGTACACTTTTTTTAACCTTCTGTATTGTTTGAAAATGTAAAAATAAAGCTAAAAAAATATAAATATTGTTTCTCAATTTAATAACAATATTCTGCTAACATAGGCACAGTCATATGTATCCTAAGCGTGATTTTTAGATTGCAACATTTATACAGTATGAAATTGCAATGAAAAGATATTTCTTGTTTTTATTAATTAACCCAACATTATTTGAAAACCAAGGTAATTTGAAAAAACAATTAAACATTAAATACATTTTATAAGCATAGTATTGAGGTTTCCCCCACTTCTCTCTAGTCATGGGTGTCATCCATGTTGAAATTACCAAAATGGTGCATCCTTAATTAGAGAGAGGTTTATGAAACGTGTTTAATGTCCCTTTAAGAATTGTTACAATTGACTAACGGTACGTAATATCAATAATATAATCTTACTAATAAAAATTATGTCTCAATCTGTGAAAATTGTTGATTTTGTTCCTTTTAGCTATGTTTCCAATTTGTAGGCTCAGAAAATCAACCTGAACTTTACTGAAGCTATACAAAGAATTAGAAAATGGCCCTGTTCTGCATTCTTTAATCTTTCATATTAATTATCTTCTACAGGTCTGGAGCCCAGCACCATGTATGAGATCAGTGTACGATCAGTTAGGGGAGCTCGGGAGGGGAAAGCATCGACTGTTGTAGGCACTACAGGTAAGTCATAGATTTTCTTACACATCTCACACATTGCACTGGTGGTGTTAACTTTGAGACACAAATTGTAAAAATAGTTGTCTGGTGTTATCGGCTTTTGGTTTTCACCCAGTTTACAAACTTCCTCATCCTCATTTTGTTCTAGAACTGCACAAATGTTGTAAGGTAGCATTTCAGATCCCTGTTTCGACAGCTCATATTTTTGTCTGTCTAAAAACAACATTGACTGCACCAGATGCCACATAGGACCAGGAGTCACCACTCCATGGCTGGGAGTTATTCTTCCCTCTTGGATTGTACACACCAGAGAATATGCTCATCCACAGCCTTCCTATACTTATATGGTGGCAATTACTGTGGCAATTTTTTTTCTGTACAACACCACCATGATGACCATCTTGCAAACCCTGCCACCATATTTGTAAAGGGAAATCCATACAATTCCCATATAATGTAAGCCTTATCTTGCAGTTGGTGGACACACAGAGGGGCTTGACATATAATGCAGGTGGAGAAAATGTCCAAATCTCCAGCAAATTAAAGTGACCTTTTATTTGCAAACAAGTGGGGGATCCAAAAACAGATTAGCAAAGTTTTGAGTTCAACACTAACAATAATTCATGCAAAGCATGAATATGGGTTAGTGTTGAACCTGAAACGTTGATAATCTGTTGTTGGATCCCCCACATATTTGCAAATAAAGGTCACTTTAATTTGCTGGAGATTTTGATATTTTTTTGATTACAGTGAGCTTGGTAAGCCTTCTCTGTGCGAAGTAGGGAGTGCTGTATTCTATCTGGAGTATGATGCAGGTGGCAACCAGGCCCCAATAAGCGTAATATTAACTGTGTGCAAACTATAGTTTTTCGTCTCCCTTTCAAGTTTAAACAGCTTTCTGCTGCAATAGTTTAGCAAAGGCAAACTGAAAATCTACCAGCTTTGTAAACTGGAGGATGGTGTTATTTTTATCGACTGCTGTTTCAACAGCTAATGACTGAATACCACCAAAGGAAACTCAGCTGTAGTTAAAGGGACAGTCTACCATAGAATTGTTATTGTTTTAAAAGATAGATAATCCCTTTATTACCAATTCCCCAGTTTTGCATAACCAACACAGTTATATTAATATACTTTTTACCTCTGTGATTACCTTGTATCTAGGAAACTTCTTCCAGCCCCCTGATCACATGACTGTGACTGTTTATTATCTATTGTCTTAAATTTAGCATTGTTTTGTGCTAGATCTTAAATAACTCCCTGTGCCTGAACACAGTGTTATCTATATGGCCCACGTGTACTTTCTGTCTCTTTGTGTTGAAAAGAGATTTAAAAAGCATGTGATAAGAGGCAGCCCTCAAGGGCTTAGAAATTAGCATATGAGCCTACCTGTGTTTAGTTTAAACTAAGAATACCAAGAAAAAAAAGCAAATTTGATGATAAAAGTAAATTGAAAAGTTGATTAAAATTACAAGTCCTATCTGAATAATGAAAGTTTAATTTATACTAGACTGTCCCTTTAAGTTTCTTTTGTTCTATATAAACACAAAAAGTGTTTTTTTGTTATTATTATTAATATTAGATTTAAACAAATTTAAGTATCATATATTCCAGACTACTTTCCCTTCTAAATATTCACATTTTAAAAGGACATTGAATTCTAAATTAAACTTTTTATGAATTACATAGGGCATAAATAAATTAAATACAATGAATATTCACATCTGTTTCTTGGTCTCGTGTTTAAACCCTGTTGAAGCATCTTTCTATGAGAGCTTAGCTAGTCCTGGATAGAACAAAAGACATGTAGAAAAAGCGCTTCCTTTTAAATGTATATGTTCATTTAACCCCTTAATGACCGGACCATTTTTCAATTTTCTTACCCTTAATGACAATGGCTATTTTTACATTTCTGCAGTGTTTGTGTTTAGCTGTAATTATCCTCTTACTCATTTACTGTACCCACACATATTATATACCGTTTTTCTCGTCATTAAATGGACTTTCTAAAGATACCATTATTTTCATCATATCTTATAATTTACTAAAAAAAAAAATGATAAAATATGAGGAAAAAATGGAAAAAACACACTTTTTCTAACTTTGACCCCCAAAATCTGTTACACATCTACAATCACCAAAAAACACCCATGCTAAATAGTTTCTAAATTTTGTCCTGAGTTTAGAAATACCCAATGTTTACATGTTCTTAGCTTTTTTTGCAATTTATGGGGCAATAAATACAAGTAGCACTTTGCTATTTCCAAACCACTTTTTTTTCAAAATTAGCGCTAGTTACTTTGGAACCCTGATATCTGTCAGGAATACCTGAATATCCCTTGACATGTAGATATTTTGTTTTAGAAGACATCCCAAAGTATTGATCTAGGCCCATTTTGGTATATTTCATGCCACCATTTCACCGCCAAATGCGATAAAAATCACAAATTTTGTCACAAACTTTAGGTTTCCCACTGAAATTATTTACAAACAGCTTCTGCAATTATGGCACAAATGGTTGTAAATGCTTCTCTGGGATCCCCTTTTTCAGAAATAACAGACTTATATGGCTTTGTGGTTGCTTTTTGGTAATTAGAAGACCGCTAAATGCCACTGCGCACCACACGTGTTTTATGCCTAGGAGTGAAGGGGTTAATTAGGGAACGTGTAGGGAGCTTGTAGGGTTAATTTTAGCTTTAGTGTAGTGTAGTAGACAACCCCAAGTATTGATCTAGGCCCATTTTGGTATATTTTATGCCACCATTTCACCGCCAAATGCGAGCAAATAAAAAAAAAACTTTACATTTTTCACAATTTTAGGTTTCTCACTGAAATTATTTACAAACAGCTTGTGCTATTATGGCAGGAATTGTTGTAAAAGCTTCTCTGGGATCCCCTTTGTTCAGAAATAGCAGACTTATATGGCTTTGGCGTTGCTTTTTGGTAATTAGAAGGCCGCTAAATGCTGCTGCGCACCACACGTGAATTATGCCCAGCAGTGAAGGGGTTAAATTAGGTAGCTTGTAGGGAGCTTGCAGGGTTAATTTTAGAGATCAGCCTCCCACCTGACACATCCCACCCCCTGATCCCTCCCAAACAGCTCTCTTCCCTCCCCCACCCCATAATTGTTCCTGCCATCTTAAGTACTGGCAGAAAGTCTGCCAGTACTAAATAAAATAGTTTTTTTTTTTTTTTTAAATAAAAATAACAAAATATTTTAGTTGTGATGGACCCCTGCCTTAGCACCAACCTCCCTGATCCCCCCCCTCCAGCTCTCTAACCCTCTCCCCTACCTAATTACCGCCATCTTGGGTACTGGCAGCTGTCTGCCAGTACCCAGTTTGGCCCCACAAACCAAAGTATTTTAATTTTATTGATAACTTTTATTTTTATTTTTAAATAATATTTCTGTAGTGTAGCAGCCCCCCCAGAATACCCCCACCCCCTCCCAGATCCTTTTATATGTAAAAAAAAATTAATAACTTTTTTTCCCCTTCCTTCCTTCCTTCATTGGTGTCAGTGTGGCTAATGCGTGCATGTGCACACGCGCCCCCGTGCGTGCGCACGTGCACACGCATCGTGCACGTGCGCACACGCTCCCTCCTCCCACCCGGACAACGGCACCATCAGCACCATCTCTACCGGTGCAGAGAGGGCCACAGAGTGGCTCTCTCTGCATCGGAGGCTTGTAAAGGGGTTTTGCAGGATGCCTCCATATCGAGGCATCACTGCAATACCCTCAGAGCTGCTGGAAGCGATTGTGATCACTTCCAGCACTCTGTTAGACAACTGACGTACCAGGTACGTCTATTGTCATTAACAGTTAGTTTTTGCATGACGTACCTGGTACGTCAGTTGTCATTAAGGGGTTAAACTACAGTGAGCAGTACATAATGTGGTTATAAAAACATGCAAAAGACAATAGCCACCTATTACAAAATAACCACATGTTCTTCACGCTTTGCTTGTTTAGTTTTTTAATATGCATGGACGAGAGTGATGCATTCTTTGCAAGTTCAGTACACATTTTTTCTCCATCATATTTGGAGCCACATGTGCAGAGAACATTACATTCTGTGACATAGGTTTGTTAAAGGGACAGAAAGTCAAAATTAGACTTTAAGAATTAAGATATTGAGGCCCATTTACCAAGCTCCGAATGGAGCTTAAGGGCCCGTGTTTATGGCGCGTGTTCAGTCTCGCCAGAAAGACCGCCGCTCCATAACCCTGTCAGCCTGCTCTGAGCAGACGGACAGGAATTGCCACTATTCAACCCGATCGAGTATGATCGGGTTAATTGACACCTCCCTGCTGGCGGTCAATTGGTCGCGAGTCTGCAGGGGGCGGCGTTGCACCAGCAGGTCTTGTGAGCTGCTGGTACAATGCTGAATACGGAGACCGTATTGCTCTCCGCATTCAGCGAGGTCTTGCTGACCTGATCCGCACTGTCGGATCAGGTCCGCAAGACCTTTGATAAATAGGCCTCAAAGCATGCAATTTAAAACAACTTTCCAATTCATTTTTATTAACTAAATTGCTTCATTTTTTCCATATCCTTTGTTGAAAAGCATACCTCGGTAAGCTCTGGAGCAGCAATGTACTACTGGGAGCTAGCTGCTGACCTGGTTCAAATAGCTCCCAGTAGTGCATTGCTGCTCCTTCAACAAAGGATACCAAGAGAATGAATCAAATTTGATAATAGAAGTATATTAGACATTTTGGGGTTTGGGTCCTTTTAAGCAAGTTGCCTATTCTCCCCTTCTATTTTTTAATAGTATATATTAAGTCCCACTTCTATCACTGCTGAATACTAAATCAAAATACAAACAATTCTATAGGCATTGATGGACCCAAAAACTTGGTGACTACAGAGGTGGGAGAAGACACAGCAAGCCTTTCCTGGGAAGCAGCCAAGGGTGTGATAGACAAGTATGTGCTCAGATATACATCACTTGATGGTGTCACAGAGGAAATAGATGTGGACAACGGCCAGACAACCACTTTGCTTAGCAATTTGATCCCTGGCATGGAATACACCTTCCAGCTGTGGGCAGAGAGAGGGGAGAAAAGGAGTAAGAGAGCCACCGCCACCGCAACGACAGGTGAGAATTTGTAATCTAATAGAGTGTTAATAGATGATATAACAATAATAAAGTGCACAAATAGTTGGATTGTTTAATTCTAAAAACAAAAATACAGAAAGTGTCTGTGAAATAATCTGTGGAAGATTCAATATATCTAAGAACAATAATTTATGATGTTTTAACAGAACAAATTATATTTAATCAGTACAATCCACATAAAATTACTCATAAAATACAACACACACTTGATATAGCATAATAGTATGGGATACTGCATCAATCAAAAAAGTCCATAATTAAAACAGTTAAAATTTTTAGATAGATCTCTAAGGATGGTAGGTCATTGTCCTACTGGAAAATAAACTCAAAACAAAAAAGGACCAAAACTCTCAGCACAAGCCCAGCTAAGTTTGCACCCATGGGGGTGAAAATGATAGCAAGTGAATAGTTTCTTTATTATTGTCATTTTGATTTTACTTAAAATCTTGAAATGAGCCTGT
The DNA here is from genome assembly GCF_027579735.1 of Bombina bombina. Lineage (NCBI taxonomy): Eukaryota > Metazoa > Chordata > Amphibia > Anura > Bombinatoridae > Bombina > Bombina bombina. The sequence goes on along the minus strand of NC_069508.1, from coordinate 114,172,035 downwards.
TATTAAATATGTACTGTTTGCCTGATCCTCTGGCTGAGGGTATCTCCATTGTTTTCATTTATGATTTACTTAATTATAAATATCTCCGCCCTTCTATCAATCTTTATTATGTCTCAACATTATACAGTACCCCATTTAGACAATAATATAATGTAAATATGAAACTGGTGATCCCATTCTATCTCGTTTGTCAACCATAGTTACCTAATGCATTTTGCACCCATAAAGACTCTCTATACCTTGCTTGGGGACAGTTCAACAATGGTTTTCCATTCAATAAGTAAAATCATTGAATGGGATTCTACAAAGTTTTTTCTTTTTTCAACGTGGAAAATTGTTTTAATTGTATAGCCGAAGCACTTTTTCTCATTATCAGTTTGCTGAAAAATGACCCTATAACAACATGTGCCATTCCTGTTTCTCTGTTTTACAATCCAATTTCTATGTACTCAATAAAACATTTACAGCTCCATTTTTCACTTATTACTATATGTAATTATACAAATTAAAATAATTAGATAATTGGTAAAACATTCAAATATAGTAGGCAACAATATATAATACTTCATTATCTAGCACATCTTACTTTTTTGTGCATCTTCACTTCCATGCAAGCACCTACCTTAAAGTCATATATTTCGTATGTGTTTTAAGTTGTTTTTTTTGTGTTTTTCTCTATTTGGAAGCCCCCCCCCCAAAAAAAATGGAATCTGTCAACATCACACGTCAAGTGATAAAACTGATAACAAAATCTCCCAACCAGCTTGTGATAGTTACTGGTTTTTGACAAAGATTAGAATCTGAGTGATCAACAGCTGCTCTTGCAAATACTCCACTCTAGACCAATGGTGTCTCCTGGACTTAATTATGGGGGAGGGGGAGCAGGTTTTTGTGTATTGCAGCACAATGATGGCCATCTTGAAAACCCTGCCACCATATTAGTAAAAGCAAATCTATCCATACGTCTTCCCCCTTATTTTTTGAAGGGGGATGACGGAGGGGCCTCACACGATGCAGGTAGCAAAGTCACTACTGATTATAGAGTGAGATAGAGCGAAATATATATTCTAAAGAAAACCTAAGCTGCTATACAATGCTATAAATTAACAACTGGAATCCTGGCCTTTATCCAAAATGACTTGTACCACTTTTTTGCCACTTTTAGTTTTTATGGAAGATACAAAAGGGCCTATCTATCAATCTCCGAATGGAGCTTGATGTCCCGTGTTTCTGGCGAGCCTGCAGACTCGCCAGAAACAGCAGTTATGAAGCAGCAGTCACAAAGACCGCTGCTCCATAACCCTGTCCGCCTGCTCTGAGCAGGCGGACAGACATCGCCGGTAATCAACCCGATTCGGTTGATTGATACCCCCTGCTGGTGGCCTATTGGCCGCGAGTCTGCAGGGGGCGGGGTTGCACCAGCAGCGGCGTATTGCTCGCCGTATTCAGCGAGGTCTGGCGGACCTGATCCGCACTGTCGGATCAGGTCCGCCAGACTTTCTTAAATAGGAGCCATAGGCCTAGATTTAGAGTTCGGCGGTAAAAGGGCTGTTAACGCTCCGCGGGTTTTTTTCTGGCCGCACCATAAATTTAACTCTGGTATCGAGAGTTCAAACAAATGCTGCGTTAGGCTCCAAAAAAGGAGCGTAGAGCATTTTTACCGCAAATGCAACTCTCGATACCAGAGTTGCTTACGGACGCGGCCGGCCTCAAAAACGTGCTCGTGCACGATTCTCCCATAGGAAACAATGGGGCTGTTTGAGCTGAAAAAAAACCTAACACCTGGAAAAAAGCAGCGTTCAGCTCCTAACGCAGCCCCATTGTTTCCTATGGGGAAACACTTCCTACGTCTGCACCTAACACCCTAACATGTACCCCGAGTCTAAACACCCCTAACCTTACACTTATTAACTCCTAATCTGCCGCCCCCGCTATCGCTGACCCCTGCATTACACTTTTAACCCCTAATCTGCCGCTCCGTAAACCGCCGCCACCTACGTTATCCCTATGTACCCCTAATCTGCTGCCCTAACATCGCCGACCCCTATGTTATATTTATTAACCCCTAATCTGCCCCCCACAACGTCGCCGACACCTGCCTACACTTATTAACCCCTAATCTGCCGAGCGGACCTGAGCGCTACTATAATAAAGTTATTAACCCCTAATCCGCCTCACTAACCCTATCATAAATAGTATTAACCCCTAATCTGCCCTCCCTAACATCGCCGACACCTACCTTCAATTATTAACCCCTAATCTGCCGACCGGAGCTCACCGCTATTCTAATAAATGTATTAACCCCTAAAGCTAAGTCTAACCCTAACACTAACACCCCCCTAAGTTAAATATAATTTTTATCTAACGAAATAAATTAACTCTTATTAAATAAATGATTCCTATTTAAAGCTAAATACTTACCTGTAAAATAAATCCTAATATAGCTACAATATAAATTATAATTATATTATAGCTATTTTAGGATTAATATTTATTTTACAGGCAACTTTGTAATTATTTTAACCAGGTACAATAGCTATTAAATAGTTAAGAACTATTTAATAGTTACCTAGTTAAAATAATAACAAATTTACCTGTAAAATAAATCCTAACCTAAGATATAATTAAACCTAACACTACCCTATCAATAAAATAATTAAATAAACTACCTACAATTACCTACAATTAACCTAACACTACACTATCAATAAATTAATTAAACACAATTGCTACAAATAAATAAAATTAAATAAACTATCTAAAGTACAAAAAATAAAAAAGAACTAAGTTACAGAAAATAATAAAATATTTACAAACATAAGAAAAATATTACAACAATTTTAAACTAATTACACCTACTCTAAGCCCCCTAATAAAATAACAAAGCCCCCCAAAATAAAAAATTCCCTACCCTATTCTAAAATACAAATATTACAAGCTCTTTTACCTTACCAGCCCTGAACAGGGCCCTTTGCGGGGCATGCCCCAAGAATTTCAGCTCTTTTGCCTGTAAAAAAAAACATACAATACCCCCCCCCAACATTACAACCCACCACCCACATACCCCTAATCTAACCCAAACCCCCCTTAAATAAACCTAACACTACCCCCCTGATGATCTTCCTACCTTGTCTTCACCATGCCAGGTTCACCGATCCGTCCTGGCTCCAAGATCTTCATCCAACCCAAGCGGGGGCTAGACATCCACTGAAGAAGTCCAGAAGAGGGTCCAAAGTCTTCCTCCTATCCGGCAAGAAGAGGACATCCGGACCGGCAAACATCTTCTCCAAGCGGCATCTTCTATCTTCTTCCATCCGATGACGACCGGCTCCATCTTGAAGACCTCCAGCGCGGATCCATCCTCTTCTTCCGACGACTAGACGACGAATGACGGTTCCTTTAAGGGACGTCATCCAAGATGGCGTCCCTCGAATTCCGATTGGCTGATAGGATTCTATCAGCCAATCGGAATTAAGGTAGGAATTTTCTGATTGGCTGATGGAATCAGCCAATCAGAATCAAGTTCAATCCGATTGGCTGATCCAATCAGCCAATCAGATTGAGCTCGCATTCTATTGGCTGATCGGAACAGCCAATAGAATGCGAGCTCAATCTGATTGGCTGATTGGATCAGCCAATCGGATTGAACTATATTCTGATTGGCTGATTCCATCAGCCAATCAGAAAATTCCTACCTTAATTCCGATTGGCTGATAGAATCCTATCAGCCAATCGGAATTCGAGGGACGCCATCTTGGATGACGTCCCTTAAAGGAACCGTCATTCGTCGTCTAGTCGTCGGAAGAAGAGGATGGATCCGCGCTGGAGGTCTTCAAGATGGAGCCGGTCGTCATCGGATGGAAGAAGATAGAAGATGCCGCTTGGAGAAGATGTTTGCCGGTCCGGATGTCCTCTTCTTGCCGGATAGGAGGAAGACTTTGGACCCTCTTCTGGACTTCTTCAGTGGATGTCTAGCCCCCGCTTGGGTTGGATGAAGATCTTGGAGCCAGGACGGATCGGTGAACCTGGCATGGTGAAGACAAGGTAGGAAGATCATCAGGGGGGTAGTGTTAGGTTTATTTAAGGGGGGTTTGGGTTAGATTAGGGGTATGTGGGTGGTGGGTTGTAATGTTGGGGGGGGGTATTGTATGTTTTTTTTTACAGGCAAAAGAGCTGAAATTCTTGGGGCATGCCCCGCAAAGGGCCCTGTTCAGGGCTGGTAAGGTAAAAGAGCTTGTAATATTTGTATTTTAGAATAGGGTAGGGAATTTTTTATTTTGGGGGGCTTTGTTATTTTATTAGGGGGCTTAGAGTAGGTGTAATTAGTTTAAAATTGTTGTAATATTTTTCTTATCTTTGTAAATATTTTATTATTTTCTGTAACTTAGTTCTTTTTTATTTTTTGTACTTTAGATAGTTTATTTAATTTTATTTATTTGTAGCAATTGTGTTTAATTAATTTATTGATAGTGTAGTGTTAGGTTAATTGTAGGTAATTGTAGGTAGTTTATTTAATTATTTTATTGATAGGGTAGTGTTAGGTTTAATTATATCTTAGGTTAGGATTTATTTTACAGGTAAATTTGTTATTATTTTAACTAGGTAACTATTAAATAGTTCTTAACTATTTAATAGCTATTGTACCTGGTTAAAATAATTACAAAGTTGCCTGTAAAATAAATATTAATCCTAAAATAGCTATAATATAATTATAAATTATATTGTAGCTATATTAGGATTTATTTTACAGGTAAGTATTTAGCTTTAAATAGGAATTATTTATTTAATAAGAGTTAATTTATTTCGTTAGATAAAAATTATATTTAACTTAGGGGGGTGTTAGTGTTAGGGTTAGACTTAGCTTTAGGGGTTAATACATTTATTAGAATAGCGGTGAGCTCCGATCGGAAGTTTAGGGGTTAATAATTGAAGGTAGGTGTCGGCGATGTTAGGGAGGGCAGATTAGGGGTTAATACTATTTATGATCGGGTTAGTGAGGCGGATTAGGGGTTAATAACTTTATTATAGTAGCGCTCAGGTCCGCTCGGCAGATTAGGGGTTAATAAGTGTAGGTAGGTGTCGGCGACGTTGTGGGGGGCAGATTAGGGGTTAATAAATATAACATAGGGGTCGGCGATGTTAGGGGTAGCAGATTAGGGGTACATAGGGATAACGTAGGTGGCGGCGATTTGCGGTCGGAAGATTAGGGGTTAATTATTTTAAGTAGCTTGCGGCGACGTTGTGGGGGGCAAGTTAGGGGTTAATAGATATAATACAGGGGTCGGCGGTGTTAGGGGCAGCAGATTAGGGGTACATAAGTATAACGTAGGTGGCGGTCGGCAGATTAGGGGTTAAAATTTTTAATCGAGTGGCGGCGATGTGGGGGGACCTCGGTTTAGGGGTACATAGGTAGTTTATGGGTGTTAGTGTACTTTAGGGTACAGTAGTTAAGAGCTTTATAAACCGGCGTTAGCCAGAAAGCTCTTAACTCCTGCTATTTTCAGGCGGCTGGAATCTTGTCGTTAGAGCTCTAACGCTCACTGCAGAAACGACTCTAAATACCGGCGTTAGGAAGATCCCATTGAAAAGATAGGCTACGCAAATGGCGTAGGGGGATCTGCGGTATGGAAAAGTCGCGGCTGTAAAGTGAGCGTTAGACCCTTTAATCACTGACTCTAAATACCAGCGGTAGCCCAAAACCAGCGTTAGGAGCCTCTAACGCTGGTTTTGACGGCTACCGCCGAACTCTAAATCTAGCCGATAGTCTTTTTAGCATGTCCATTGTGATATTTTATGTTATATGTTTATTTAATCATATTACCGAAGTGCTTTGCATACAACAAAATTATTCTTCGACCCCCTTTTTAGATATTGATTCACCAAAAGACCTTGAGGCATCTGAAATCACACAGACAGAAGCCATGATTACCTGGACACCACCCATTGCACAAATCGATGGCTATATACTGACCTATGAAGATTCAGATGGTATCAGTAAGGTACATGGAAAAATCGTTATTTTATTTTTTTGCCAACCTCTAATATTTGTTTTTACTTTATTTGTTTAAATTTTTTTTTTCTACAAACTGCACAATTTATATATACAGTTGCAAGAAAAAGTATGTGAACCCTTTGGAATTATATGGATTTTTGCACAAATTGGTCATAAAATGTGATCTGATCATCATCTAAGTCACAACAATAGACTATCACAGTCTGCTTAAACTGATAACAGACAAAGAATGAAATGTTGCCATGTTTTTATTGAACACACCATGTAAACTTTCACAGTGCATGTGGAAAAAGTATGTGAACCCTTGGATTTAATAGCTGGTTGAACCTCCTTTGGCAGCAATAACTTCAACCAAACGTTTCCTGTAGTTGCAGATCAGACGTGCACAACGGTCAGGAGTAATTCTTGACCATTCCTCTTTACAGAACTGTTTCAGTTCAGCAATATTCTTGGGATGTCTGGTGTGTCTGAGGTCATGCCACAGCATCTCAATCGGGTTGAGGTCAGGACTCTGACTGGGCCACTTCAGAAGGCGTATTTTCTTCTGTTTAAGCCATTCTGTTGTTGATTTACTTCTATGCTTTGGGTCATTGTCCTGTTGCAACACCCATCTTCTGTTGAGCTTCAGCTGGTAGACAGATGGCCTTAAGTTATCCTGCAAAATGTCTTGATAAACTTGGGAATTAATTTTTCCTTTGATGATAGCAATCCGTCCAGGCCCTGACGCAGCAAAGCAGCCCCAAACCATGATGCCCCCACCACCATACTTCACAGTTGGGATGAGGTTTTGATGTTGGTGTGCTGTGCCTCTTTTTCGCCACACAGTGTTGTGTGTTTCTTCCAAACAACTCAACTTTGGTTTCATCTGTCCACAGAATATTTTGCCAGTACTGCTGTGGAACATCCAGGTGCTCTTGTGCAAACTGTAAATGTGCAGCAATGTTTTGTTTGGACAGCAGTGGCTTCCTCTGTGGTATCCTCCCATGAAATCCATTCTTGTTTAGTGTTTTACGTATTGTAGATTCGCTAACAGGGATGTTAGCATTTGCCAGTGACTTTTGTAAGTCTTTAGCTGACACTCTAGGATTCTTCTTCACCTCATTGAGCAGTCTGCGCTGTGCTCTTGCAGTCATCTTTACAGGATGGCCACTTCTATGGAGAGTAGCAGCAGTGCTGAACTTTCTCCATTTATAGACAATTTGTCTTACCGTGGACTGATGAACAGCAAGGCTTTTGGAGATACTTTTATAACCCTTTCCAGCTTTATGCAAGTCAACAATTGTTAATCGTAGGTCTTCTGAGAGCTCTTTTGTGCGAGGCATCATTCACATCAGGCAATGCTTCTTGTGAAAAGCAAACCCAGAACTGGTGTGTGTTTTTTATAGGGTAGGGCAGCTGTAACCAACACCTCCAATCTCATCTCATTGATTGGACTCCAGTTGGCTGACATCTCACTCCAATTAGCTCTTGGAGATGTCATTAGTCTAGGGGTTCACATACTTTTTCCACCTGCACTGTGAATGTTTACATGGTGTGTTCAATAAAAACATGGCAACATTTCATTCTTTGTGTGTTATTAGTTTAAGCAGACTGTGATTGTCTATTGTTGTGACTTAGATGATGATCAGATCACATTTTTGACCAATTTGTACAGAAATCCATATCATTCCAAAGGGTTCACATACTTTTTCTTGCAACTGTATATATATATATATATATATATATATATATATATATAGGAATTAAAAAAAAAAAAATATATATATATATATATATATACACACACATGCACACACATATATATATATATACGCACATATACACACACACACATATATATATTCATATATGTATGTGTGTATGAATATATATATATATATATATATATATATATATATATATATATATATATGTATATATGATGCGATAAGCCAGCACTCTCTGTCTTGGATATAGTCAAGCCGGGTTCTTCCCAGAGTTAAATACAAAGAGAAGTCCATAGAGAGCACTCTCCGTGTAGTAAAACAAAGTTTAATCCATGTAAACATTGTCGGGCGTGACCCCATCATCCGACAAGTGGAAAAACAATTATTAATTGTTTTAGTAAGTTAAAAAACCCATCAGTTTAGATAGGTTAGAAGGTATAAGACATGTTTAAAGGGACAGTCTTCTCCAGAATTTTTATTGTTTAAAAATATAGATAATCTCTTTATTACCCAATCCCCAGTTATGCATAATCAACAGGGTTATTTTAATATACTTTTTACCTCTGTGATTACCCTGTATCTAAGCCTTTGCAGAATACCCCCTTATTTCAGCTCTTTTGACAGACTTGCATTTTAGCCAATCAGTGCTGACTCATAGACAACTCCATGGGAGCGAGCACAATGTTTTCTATGTGTCACATATGAACTAGCACTGTCTAACTGTGAAAAACTGTCAAACTGCACTAAGATAAGAGGCAGCCTTCAAGGGCTTAGAAATTAGCATATGAGCCTACCGAGGTTTATCTTTCAGCAAAAAATACCAAGAGAATAAAGCAAGTTTGATGATAAAAGTAAATTGGAAAGTTGTTTAAAATTGCATGTTCTCTCTGAATTTAATTTGGACTAGACTGTCCCTTTAATAATATGGGAGTGGAGGAACTAATGGTACTGCTTTCTTATCATGTGATTATTAAATCCTTTATATTGAAGACTTTCACAATACAGAGTTTTATTGTATTTACACATAAATTCAATCATTTAGAAGAGACTTTAAAAACGTTTTATTTTTAATTTCCTTTTGGATACACCATATTGGATTAAAAAAATTAAATTACTGAACCACTGCCCATTACCTGCATGTGTGGTACCTATACCTTTCAATTAAAAAAGGATATAGGGGGTAAATGGCACAGATGTGCCATGGGAAAAGTTTGTTACCAATTATCATAAATATTGTTTTTAAGACATGAAGGAAATATCAACAATCTCTTACTTTAAAAACTGTTATTTATTAAAACTGTCATCCCCTCGTTTAAAATTATATGCTACTGGGCTAAAAACTAGAGAGAGGGCCATTATAGACAAATATATATGCTTTCATTTGTTGAAGCATATAATTTTATCACTATTGACCCTTCAAATCTATGTGTTGAAACCCCAGAACAGGGTTAAAAACATAGGTAAAACACTGTTCAGTAGAAGCAGAGAACTGATGGTCTGAAGCAGAAACTGCTGCTTAGCCAATCAACAGGGCTAGTTGCAGAGCTGGGTCATGCAGCTAGTGCTGCTGATTGGATTATGGAAAGTTTCCACTCTGAACCATCAGTTCTCTACAGCTCCTGAGCAGTGCATTACCTATGTTTTTCACTCCTTGGTGAGGGTTAAACACATGGATTTGCATGGTCAATAGTGTTAGAATGATGTTTCCTAATGGATTGTAATATTTTTCACTATAAAATTGTTTGAATCTCATTTGCAGTGTCCATTTAACTATGGCTTTTGTTAAAAATAAAAAATAAATAAAACAACTTGGTTTCTACAGGCCCTTAAAGGGACTCTGAAACCAAGTTTTTTCTTTTGTGTTTCAGATAGAGCGTGCAATTTCAAGCAACTTTCTAATTTACTCCTATTATCAATTTTCCTTCGTTCTATTGCAATATTTATTTGAAAAAGAATGCATCTAAGCATTTTTTTATTCAGAACTCTGGACAGCACTTTTTTATTGGTGGATGAATTTATCCACCAATCAGCAAGAACAACCCAGGTTGTTCACCAAAAATGGGCCGGCATCTTAACTTACATTCTTGCATTTCAAATAAAGATATTGAGAGAATGAAGAAAATGTGATAATAGGAGTAAATTAGGAAGTTGCTTAAAATGTCATGCTCTATCTGAATCACGAAAGAAAAAATTTGGGTTCAGTGTCCCTTTAAGGAAAGCTTCACTTCATAAATGTTTTAAATGGATACTAACCCCATTTTTTTCTTTCATGATTCAGATAGAGCATGCGATTTTAAGCAACTTTCTAATTTACTCCTATTATTAATTTTTCTTTGTTCTCTTGCTATCCTTATTTAAAAAGCAGGAATTTAAAGCTTAGGAGCCAGCCCATTTTAGGTTCAGCACCCTGGATTGTGCTTGCTTTTTGGTGACTACATTTAGCCTCCAATAAGCAAGTATAACACAGGTTCTGAACCAAAAATGGGCTGGCTGTAAGCTTTACATTTCTGCTTTTTTAAATAAGGTTAGCAAGAGAATAAAGAAAAATTGATAATCGTAGTAAATTCGATAGTTGCTTAAAATTGCCTGCGCTATCTGAATCATGAAAGAAAACATTTGGGTTCTGTGTCCCTTTAAGCTACATTTGGGCATATAGTTGACATAAGGAAGGTTTCAAGCTCCATACATCAATTCTGGTGTAACACCAGGGCATACAAAGGGGTACAGAGCCCTATAATTAAACACCTGCCACTCCAGGGAGATTATTTGGGGTCTCATTAGTTTTGTGAGGCCCATTAAAAAACTTGAGGAAGGCATCTCGCTGTAAAAGGTTCTAGATGTGAAGGAAATGTACAAACATTATAATATAATGCTTAATAAAAGACGGAACGATTTTGTGCGATTTCTCTTCATGCTGGTGAGTTTATGATCATTACGCCCTTACTCATATAGCTGCCAAAAAGAGTACTGCAAAGGCTATAAATCTGATCTATGGTCTCAATTACATGTAGCTCTGTCACAGGGGTGTAACTACAGTAGTCTCAGATGTCTCAGTTAAGACCGGGCCCACGCCTCAAGGGGGGCTCATCTGGGCCCTGCAATGAGTTTACAATGTGGTGGCAGGGTTTCCAAGATGGCTGTTCAGTGTTTTTTTGTCTTGAAAAACCTTATGCCATAATTATACAGAAAGACTGTACATTTACTCTTGAACATACGATGACTCATAGTCACTAGGGATAGGCGTATGTGGTGAAAGTGCAATTCGCTTGGTTGAACGAATAGTCCTGTTGACATTAGTTTTGGACAGTCAAATGTTGATAAGAACGAATATCTATTATAATTCAGTAATCAAATGGTATTTCCAGTTTCAAATGTAACATTCAATTTAACAAATACTATTCAGAAGTTCTATAGTTGATGTGGTGGGGAAGTTCGTAAATTGCTACATAGTAGATAGAAATATATTGATTCAAATGTTTCTAATTTGAATATTGGATAATTCAAATATTACATTTAAAGAGAGCATTAGAAATACTATTTCAAATATATTGGATACAAAATGTCTAATTTGATTATTACATAATTTGATTTCAATGATGCAATATTCGAATTAGAAAATTTCCAATTGAATATTAGGTTTAGAGATAACATTAGAAATACTATTGCATTAAACAAATGTTAGAATACTGTGCAAATATTCGAAAGTTGAAACAAATGTGTTCAAATTTGTTTCATTTTTCAAATGTCGCGAAACATTTGCCCCTCCCTAGTAGTTATAGAAAAGCAGCTCTTCTTCATTTGTGGCTGCCGACTCAGCATCTACTGATTGCAAGTAGCCAGTAGGTTTGATGTAGAAATTAGGGCTCCACCACAGTCTTTGGCCTGGAGCCCACCAATGTCTAATTGCACACCTGCTATGTTGCTATGTTCAGTGTTTCTATTAATATTCTATTAACATTACTAGCATTTATCACACAGTATTAGGTATTGGGGCCCAAAAAAGCTTCTAGCTCCAATGCCTAAAATTACTACATTGATAGATAGGTTCCATAAGCTGAAATAGACAATTTAGGTTATTTAAGTTGATTATGAACATCAGTTGCTATAGATCTATGGTATTAAAGGGACAGTCTACTCCAGAATTTTTATTGTTTAAAAAGATAGATAATCCATTTATTACCCATTCCTCACTTTTATATACCCAACACTGCTATATTAATATACTTTTTAACTCTGTGATTACCTTGTCTCTAAGACTCTGCAGGCTGCCCCCTTATTTCAGTCATTTTGATAGACTTGCATTTTAGCCAATCACTGCCCTCTCATAAGTAACTCCACAGGTGTAAGCACAATGGTATCTTTATGGCACACATGAACTAACACCTTCTAGCTGTGAAAAACTGTCAAATGCATTCAGATAAGAGGTGGCCTACAAGGGCTTAGAAATTAGCATATGAGTCTACCTAGGTTTAGCTTTCAACTAAGAATACCAAGAGAACAAAACAAATTTGATGATAAAAGTATATTGCAAAGTTGTTTAAAATGACATGCCCTATTGGAATCCTTAACGTGTTATTTTGACTAGACTGTCTCTTTAAATTATATTTTTTAATTAATATATTTATTTTTTATTTTGCGATTTTATTGATTTTTCATTTAAACAGTGGCAGTTGGGAAGCACAACAAATTGGTGTATAGCTTAGTCAAAAAAAATTCAACAATAAATGTTCTAATGTATTTTTTTCTTTAAAAAAAAAAGAGAAAAGTATTATATTTTGTCTTTGTGAAATACAGTCTCTTCTTTGAAAAGGGTAATAACCTTCAGTCATCTGTTATTTGTGTAATTCCGGAGCTCCATAAACTCAGTAAAGTTCATATCAAAAGTCATGAAGGTTTTATTTGAGTATTGCATTTTATTAACATTCTTTTTTTTTTTTGTCCGTAACAGGAGATTGAATTGGATGCCGCACAAAGTAGTTATAAACTGGAGGGGCTAAGCAAAGGATTGAAATACACTGTGTACCTTAGAGCTTTCAGAGGAGCTCGGCGAAGCAGACAGGCCAGCACTTTCTTTTACACATGTAAGACAATAAATTGTAATAAATCATTGTGTGTACTTCTACAGATGAGCCAAAGTCTCAGTGCCACTTAATATTCCCTTTTTACAAGACTGAGATTACTTTTGGTTCCATTGACTTAAGACTCTGTATGCAACAGCACAAATACATTGCTCTCCAGTAAGAAAAAAAACTGTTGTATCCATTTATCAGTGGGGCCTATACACTAAAGTGTAAAATATCTTGTTTCTTCATACATTCATTTAATTCTATAGCAATGTCAGATACTGTTCTTTCAAAAGAATCATTACAAATAGATAAGCAGTTACAAAGGCTGAAGACAACAGTCTTTAGTAAAATCAAGTTAAATGAAATAATACGGAAAGCCGCTACTGATATGTGGGTCACACTGGGAGTTAAATTTAGTGGAGGAGTTTACAGATGAAGCAGTAACCAGTGGTGCGGTATTATTATTATCATTATTGTTCATTTATAAAGCGAGATTAGAGCATTGATTACAATGGATGAGTTGGTGAGTGGTGTCTGAGTTCTTTATGGACGGGATTTAAGGACAGGAAGGTTTACATTTTGGTGATTGATTTAGGACCGGGTGGTAATGGTTATTTGTGGTGGGTAGTTCAGGGCAGCAAAGATATGATTAAAGTGTGGAGAGGTTGTAGTTAGGTTTATTTTTTTAATTGGGGGGGGTAGATGGGCAGGTAGTGTTAAAATAATTTCCATTTTGTCCTCTACATTTTCTCTACCTAAAAGTGGTTTAGTCTTTTAGTCCACAAACTACTAATGATGAAGCACACAAGAGCAACAGTCATAATATACTGTCTCTTTTATGTCATGGTGGCTCCAATTAAAGGTTATACATGTCATTATCAGTTGGGTGCTTTCCCAGTGCAGTGATGGTTTGTGACCAGCCATTCACAGTTACAGTTCTGCAATAATGTTGTAGATCTGCCTCTATAAAATCCAAGCAGCATAGACACTAAGCATGAGTAATAGGTACCCATAAAGAAGGTGTTTGTTGGAAAAACATAAATATCACAGAATAATGTTGCCTAGTTTATTTTTTAAAGCTTGAAAGACATTTGAATATATATTTTTATAAAACAATTAAAGAAATAATGTATGTAGAACTTGTCATATGACCTTCCATGTGTAAAGGATTGATGACATAAGTGATGTCACATATGAAACATCTCATGACAATAGTTTTGAGATTAAACAGGACACCAGAAATTACATTATTAATGACATCACATTTTTTTTCCCTCAATGAATAGTCAAAACATAAATGATGTAGTGGTTGTTTGAAATGGAGTATAAATGGTTCCTGTTTGTGATTGGTGACAGTTTTTCTTTTTTGCTTTTTTTTTTATTAGTGTATGTGGTGATAACCCACCCTATAGACTGCAGCCAAGCCCTCCTCGGTGGTAACAAAGAGAGTGGTGTGTACACAATTTACCCCGGTGGGGACACAGGGAAAGGTTTGAGGGTGTACTGTGATCAGACCACCGATGGAGGTGGATGGATTGTAAGTATTGCAAGATTTCTAGATTTTAATATGCCATGTAAAGCTTTGATCTAAGAGTCATAAAACACCCAAAAAATGTATGATTGTGGTAGATCATACAATTTTAAACAACTTACTATTTTGCTACATTTTCTTGAAGGAGCAGTAATGCACTACTGGGAGCTAGCTGAACATAGTGAGTAACCCAATGACAAAAGGCATATATGTGCAGCCACCAATCAGTATGCTCCTGAGCCTACCTAGTTTTGTTTTTAACAAAGGATACCAAGTGAACAAATCAAATCAGATAGAAGTAAAATGAAAAGTTGTTTAAAATTGCATGCTTTATCTGACAATTTTTTTTTTATTTTTTTTTACTTCACTGTCCCTTTAATGTATATATCATAAAAAAAGCTATCTAACAATTTTGAAATAAAGACATTATATATACAACTCCTATATCTATTAGTGGAGAGATGTACAACAAGTCTGGTTTCATCAGCAAAAGTACATCCATTTAATTAAATAATTAATGAATGAATTAAATAACCTATAAATCAGATTGAAATTCTTCAATTTAGAAAGAATCCCCACATAAATAATAGTAAAATGGGGGTGTGGCCAAGCAACCAACATGGAAGGACGCACAATTTACAGCTCCTTAAGAAATTTGTGTGATGGACTGATTTTTCCTGTCTATGGACTTTAGATACAGAGTTGATCTCTCCTATAAGAAGTATGAGCTTGAGGGGAGCAACAGGAGCACATCTTTAACCACATTGAAGTCCTTCTAACGCAAGACTCGGAAGGCTGCGGCCTATTCACATAAGCCTGACGTCTCCCCCCTGGCCACCTGGGTTAAGGGGCCGTGCACAGAGCGAAAAGGGAAGCTCATTTTGCATACTCGGCCATCATTTTGCTGTGATCCGCCTTCTAAGCCTATCTGATAACTATGGCCCGGACCTGTAGCCTGACGTGGGACGCACTGGCGGAGCTACTGCGGTCTCACTATAGCAAGCTGGAGCGACACATCGAGCTAATTCTTAAGGGTCAGAGATGCACAGAGCCAAAGCAAGACACGCACTGCGATACCGAAGAAGCTACCTCTCATGGCACAGCTGCAGTCTTACCTGACGGAACGATTGAGGCGATAAGGCGGCCCATTCAAAGTAAGCTAAGTAGCAGCCGAGCGCACACTGAAGTGATCTCCCTAGCGCAGAGGCCTTCTGATTCCGTAGGTACAAAGCAACCACCACAGCAACTGACCTACCGGAGATCTACAAAGAGACTTATACACAAGAGGTCTCTGATGCTTAAAGGACAAAGCAGAATTAGGAGACCAGGAGTGTCTGGGACTAAAAGGCTACTAGATATACCATGTCAGTCAACCTACACAGACCTGTTGCGTGTGCAAAATTACATGAGAGCCCCATCCTTAGGGGTCTGCTTGGATGACTTGTATGCATTGGGTTTAGCAAAAACCAGAGTAGAATGAGTCTGAAAGTTTTACTTCAAGATGTGTGGTGCGTGGTGCTAGGGTCCCGACTACACTGCTTACTGTGCAGTAGCCATTTACTGAGGCTCTCTTACTAAATTTTTCATTTCCGTGGGGTTGGACGCAGTGCTGTGCCCCTCATCCTACTGCCAGATCAATAGAAACTGTATGTCTGCAAATTTATTTAGGGTTTTATTATTTGTTCCTTGACCCACCCGAGGTCCGTGTGACATAGGAGGGTAAGTGTTGAAGATGGGTCCATTAGGGACCTATCTTCATTTAGCACCCCCAACTTAGATGGTTTCATTGTGGCCCTGAGGAGGCCTCTACTGTTTAACTGAGGAATGGGGGAAGAAAAACAAGAAAAATCGAGGGAAGTGTCAGAGTTGCTCACCTAGAATTGTACCCTTAATGTTGTAATCTTACAGAGAATTTTGTGTTTTGTTAATTTTCTGTTCTGTGAGCAAAACAGCTGTTTGTTTTTGTTTCTCTCAATAAAAATATAAATAAAAAAATAAATAAAAAAAATAATAGTAAAATATTTTAAAAGGACATTAAACAATGTTTGCCTGTCCCACGATCTCTAGAGAGGCGAAAAAGCAAAATCTGTAAACTAGTTTTTATCAAAATGTATGTTACAGAATTAGCTTTTTTACCTTTCTAAGGAGCGTGAGACAAAGTACATTTTTTTACACAATAGCAAGAGGTGTTTAATTTTCTTTTAAAGGGATATGAAGCACAAAAATGTATTTTGTGATTTAGACAGAGCATACAATTATATAGTTTGCAATTTACTTCTATTATCCAATTTTCTTTGTTCCAATGATATATTTTTTTTGTTGAATGGATACCTAGGTAGGTATCTGGTGCCTATTGCAAATGGATAACATTCTTGCAAAACTGCTGTCATATAGAACTCCAGAAAAGGTCCGGCTCCTGAGCATACGCCCCCTGCTTTTCAACAAAAGATATCAAGAAAATGAAGAAAAAATGATAATAGAAAAAATAGAAAGTTGTTTAAAATCGCAGGCGGAAAAAATTATGGAAAAATATGTCCCTCCTCACAACATTTAACAATGGCTTTACTGTCTCACAGATATTCACTAGGGATGGGCGAATGTGTCTAAATCGAAATTTGAATGTTAGAAAGAATATTCCTTTGTATATTCATTTTACACAATCGCATATGATTTTCTAATTTTGCTTTCTAAACAAATGTTGCTTTTGAATTTGAATGTTCAAAATAGTTCAAATATACACATTCAAATTTTGAATGCGTAATTTCGATATATTATGAACATTCGAAATCGAATGTGGCATACATTAATTTGAATCGAAATTGAATGTTAAAATTTTGAATTACATAAAAGAATTTGAAATAAAATGTTATATCTAACAGAAAACATACGTGAAATTTGAATATTCAAACAAATATTACCGAATGTTAATTAAAATTCAAAAAACAATATTAAAAATTTGAATGTTAGAATGTTTGAAAAACATTCCAAATTCGATTTGTATGGACGAAAGTATAAAAATTTGTTTTCAATTTCGAATGTTGCAAAATATTTGCCCATCCCTAATATTCACACATAAGCAATTGTCCATTAATGTTTATATATTGTCCAATCATTCTGAGGAAATGGAAATTTTGGTTCTTTGCAGTTGGGGTTTGCTCTATATCCAGCCCAGCCTCCCAGTTGCAAACTGTGGGTGGAGTCTTAGCAACTTGTGACCACTGCAGGAGAAGAACTGGCGTCATGTGCTTGGGTTTGATTAGGAGTATGTAGGGGGGGGTTGGTTGTACAGTCTGGGACATTTATAAGGAAGAATAGCAGAGCGCACAGCAAGACACACCTTGTAAACCAGAATAATCCTACATAATGCAGCATTGTTGGGAGCACTGAAGTTGAGAAGAATTATATACTAAGATAAAGACAGTGGCAAGATGTTTTGTCTGCCAGCTTTCAAAATATATTCTTTATACATTGTTTTATTACTAGAGAGACACATCAAATTGCCTCTTTTCTTGCATTTAAAGTAACACACATTATATTGAAATATTTCTTAATATAATTTCATATTATTTCATGAGCATAAAAAAAAACAACAAAAAGAAAACCTTTTGGGAAATTTATAAAATATGAACAATTGTTGAACCAGAAATCCCAATTCACCTGACTATACAGATTTACGCACATAACTTTGATGTTAAAATAATGAAGCATATTATCTGTGCATAACTGCAGTTGCATGACTAGGAAAATCTATGGTCTAACAAAATTTCTTATAATGTTTTATCTGTTAGCTTTGTTCCAGTGGGATTAATAAATAATTTACAACTTGCAGCAGCATTACTGATATCACACACTACTCCATGAAGAGGTTCAAAGCAATAATACATTCAGGGTTATGTTGTTTTAGTGATATTTATTTGGAAATTTGTGAATTTTACACACACACACACATACAGACTGGCTTTACAAATAATATTTAAAGGGGCACTCAAGTCAAAATAAACTTTCATGATTCAAATGCAGCATCCAATTTTAACACACTTTCAAATTTACTTCCATTATCAAATTTTGCACAGTCTTTTTATATTCACACTTTCTGGGGAACGAGATCCTACTGAGCATATGCACTAGGGTATACGTATACTAGTCTGTGATTGGCTGATGTCTGTCACATGATACAGGGAGAAAAAATAAATTTGTCAGAAAAAGAAAATCTACTGCTTATTTGAAGTTCAGAGTAGGCGTTAAATCTTTGTCTTTTTATTATGCACTTGTTAAAGGGACACTGTACCCAAAAAAATTATTTCGTGATTCAGATTGAGCATGACATTTTAAACAACTTTCTAATTTACTCCTATTATCAACTTTTCTTCATTCTCTTGGTATTTTTATTGAAATGCAAGAATGTAAGTTTAGATGCCGGCCCATTTTTGGTGAACAACCTGGGTTGTCCTTGCTGATTGGTGGATAAATTAATCCACCAATAAAAAAGTGCTGTCCAAAGTACTGAAACCAAAAAAAAAGCTTAGATGCCTTCTTTTTCAAATAATGATAGCAAGAGAACGAAGATAAATTGATAATAGGAGTAAATTAGAAAGTTGCTTAAAATTGCATGCTCTTTCTGAATTACAAAAGAAAAAATTTGGGTTCAGTGTCCCTTTAATTATGCAATCGTACTGCATTGAGTGGTCCTTTAAGCAATTTCCTAAATTATAGAGATAATTTAGAGTGATGAAGTATAAATGGAGTAAATAAAACTTTATATGTTGCTACATTGGACAAGACTGTGATAGTGGGAGTGCCCTATGTCAGTGGTATATGGAAGGAGAGGCACATTGAGTAAAAAGATAAATATGTAAAACACCTGATTGTAATAGTTATTGTTAAAACGTTAAACTCACTGGAAAAGATGAGTGTGAATAAGCACATACTCATTTGCAATGACTTATGGAGCCATACACTAAATATATTTCTGTCTATTTGTAAGTTACAGTATTGAATATGTAGCTATTAAAGCCATAGACTAGATAGGCGATAAGTATTAAAGGGACAGTTTAATTGCTATTGTTTAAAAAGATAGATAATCCCTTTATTACCCATTCCCCAGTTTTGCATAACCAACACTGTTATATTAAAACACTCTGTGATTACCTTGTATCTAAACCCCTGCAGACTGCACCCTTATGTCAGTTCTTTTGACAGACTTGCATTTTAGCCTATCAGTGCTGACTCCTAGGTAACTCCATGGGCATGAGCACAATGTTATCTATATGGCACACATTAAGTAATGCCCTCTAGTTGTGAAAAACTGTCAAATCCATTCTGATAAGTGATGGCCTTCAAGGGCTTAGAAATTTGCATATGAGCCTTCCTAGGTTTAGTTTTCAACTAAGAATACCAAGAGAAAAAAAGCAAATTTGATGATAAAAGTCAATTGAAAAGTTGTTTTAAATTGCATGACCTATCTGAATCATAAAAGTTTAATTTTGACTAGACTGTCCCTTTAAGTACATTTATTAGAAAATGATATGGAAAACTTGATTTTGTCAATTTGAAATGGCCCAATTCTCTAAATCTCTCCGCTCTGATGAGATTATCAAAGAAGTCTTGTTAATACTTCAAAGTCCCTCAAAAAAGGCAAATTGTAGTCTGAGATCTGTTTATCTCACTATGCAGGGCTTTGGGTGTGATGGGCATATGCCAACATTACAATACAATGCTCAAAAAAACTCCCAAAGATGTTGCATGATTACTCTTCATGACATCACATTTTTAATCATTGAGCCTGTAGACTTTGCAAATGATGGGGCCCAAATAATTTCATTAGATATATAGTGTGGCATCAAATGGAAAAGGAAAGTTATGATGACAGATTGATTTGACTGTGCTTAGGATTGAAAACTAGACAGGTGTGAAGGTATATGGAAGTCAAAATTAAACTGTGATAGTTTAGAGAAAGCATGTAATTTCAAGAGATTTACTGTGATCTCTTGGTATCCTTTGCTGAAAGCATACCTAAATAGGCTCAGAAACAGCTGTACACTACTTGGAGCTGGCTGGTGATTGGTGGCTACACACATATGCCTCTTGGCCAGATATCACCAGCAAGGTCCCAGTAGTGCATTGCTGCTTTGGAGTCAATTTAACTATGTGGTTAAGCCCTTTGCAGGGATTAAACATTTAGTTATGTGCAGTCAATATAGCAGTAATAAACATCTTTAACACAGAGGATTTTTTTTTGCTCTTTTATGTTACTTTAAATTTTTGAGGATGGCTCTCAAGTAAATTGATAGTAAAATGCTGGTCAAGTGCAGGTGAGCAGCACTAGAGCAAGAGGGACGAATAAAACTAAAAAACAATGTACCAGTTTGTAATGAGTAACTACTCTTTGCAGGTGTTTCAGAGAAGGGACAGCGGCAAGGTTGACTTTTACCAAAAATGGAGGCCGTACATAGAGGGATTTGGGGATCCTGCTCATGAATACTGGCTTGGTAGGTAACAACATACACACTGTAGGAAACGTTCACATTTAATTATGCAAATTTATTTTTCTACATTCTTTTCTGTGTAATGAAAAATAATGAGTTCATGGTGTTACAGACACATTATTAAAAATGTAAGTTAGAAGTTAAATACAATTGTATAAATGTTTTTAAAACTGATAAACACCACATCTATGGGACCTTTTATACATTGGTCATTATTAAAAATGTATATTTAAATTGTATGGCAAATTGTTTAGTATGTTTACATTTAATTGTCTACTGTTGTATTCTTATAATTACTAGAGTTCTTTTATCCGACTCAAACATGAGATGATTTATATGGTTTTAATAACTAACTCAAGTCCAAAAAATATTACTTTCTGTACTGCAAGGAAAGGCATTGCTGTCAACACTTGAAGCTGTTCTAGTCCACTAATTCTCTGATAGTTTTTTTTTAAAATGTATTAGTTGCATGATATCAATCCTTATACATAACACAGTGAAAGAGTATTTAAGTAACTTGTGGTGAGAACGAGAAGAAGTAGAACAAACGTGTAAAGTTATAAATATATCAGAATCTAAATTGATCAAGTGCTAACCTTTAGGGGACATTCCAGCCAAAATTGGAATCCAGATGGATATATTTCAGTTTTGAATAGAATATACGTGCATTAGCATAAATGCTTTTAATAAAGGCTATTGCAGTTTCAAAAGTGTATTTAAGTATGCACCGTGCACCAGCATTTTAAACACATCACTTGCTAAGAGAGCCTTAGGTGCTTGTACCATATGGTAATAATTCAGTTTGTTAATTGTTGACATGATACAAGCCCCACTGGTGCTCATAGTAGCTGCAGTATTTAAAATGCTGGTGCACTGAGAATATCTAGCTATGCTTCACATGCATGTGCAGAGAAACATGTTAACACTAAAACAGTGATTACATTTATTAGAACCAATTTTGCCAATACATATATATTGCAAATATGTTTCTATTTAAAGATGTAACTCATCTATGTACATTTAAATTTTGACCAGATTGAGTGAAATGAATGTGATTTTTTATTTTGAGTAATTCAATAAAAAGTAATTAGTGGTGGGATGGATATAACCTTATACCTAACATAGGGAAAGAGACCAAGGGGTCTATTTAACAAGGGCCGAATGGCCCCTGTTCCCCATGTTTCTGCGCGAGCCTTCAGGCTCGCCGGAAACAGTAGTTAAGAAGCAGCGGTCTTAAGACCGCTGCTCCTAAACTCAGAGGCAGCATATAGCAATCCGCCCGATAATGTATGATCGGGCTGATTGACACCTTCTGCTAGCGGCCGATTGGCTGCAAATCTGCAGGGGGCGGTATTGCACCAGCAGTTCACAAGAACTGCCGGTGCAATGATAAATGTCGACAGAGTATGCTGATGGCATTTATCAATGTGCGGCGGACATGGTTCGCTATAGCGGATCATGTCTGTCCGCACATATAAAAATAGACCCCCAAATGTTTCCTTACTTCAATATTTGAGTAATTTGTTGTGAGAACACGAATATGTGTTTATATTTAATAGAATCAGAAGTATAACAAACATGACTAGAGGGTAAAGTTATCTAGATGGATCA
Organism: Bombina bombina; assembly: GCF_027579735.1. Classification (NCBI taxonomy): domain Eukaryota; kingdom Metazoa; phylum Chordata; class Amphibia; order Anura; family Bombinatoridae; genus Bombina; species Bombina bombina. The sequence goes on along the minus strand of NC_069508.1, from coordinate 114,149,623 downwards.
AGTGATACCCTTGTGTGAATTGAATGTGGTTGTTAATTTGCATTAATTCAATAAAAAGTAGAGCAATTAGTGGTGGGATGGGAGGGAGGGAAGGTGGTAGAGGTAAAGTCTTTGAGCATTTGGTGTTGAAAAATGGTGAGAAAGCGTTAGTATGGGGTTTACTCGATTAAATCTGCCATTGAGTGCTAACTTGCTGCCAGACTACAAACAATTTTTTCTCTGCTTCTTTCTGCAGGTCTTGAGTGGCTTCACAAGATAACTTCCACACCAGTACAGTATGAATTACGTGTGGACCTCCGAGCTGGTGATGATTCTGCTTATGCCAAATACAAAAACTTCCAAGTAGGCTCATCCAAAGAAAGATACCGGCTCACTGTCAGCGACTACTCAGGCACTGCAGGTATGCCAGTCACTGTATGATTACAAACATACTGAAACACCTGCATTTAATGCATAGAACTGCATAGTCATAATGCATATTCTATGGTATTAACAATTAGACACATTGAGGTAGTGCGGATCAGGTCCGCAAGACCTAACTGAATACGGAGAGCAATACGCTCTCCGTATTCAGCATTGCACCAGCAGCTCACAAGAGTCTGGTGCAACCCCGCCCCTGCAGACTCGTGGCCAATGGGCCGCCAGCAAGGAGGTGTCAATCAACCCGATCGTACTCGATCGGGTTAAATTGTGGTGATTCCTGTCCGCCTGCTCAAAGCAGGCGCACAGGGTTATGGAGCAGCGGTCTTTCAAGCTGCATTCGGAGCTTGATAAATGGGCCTCTTTGAGTTAATATCTTATGTTGTCTTTGCTGTTTTGCAGGGGATGCTCTTACTTACCACAATGGATGGAAATTTACTACTTGGGACAAAGATAATGACATAGCACTTACTAACTGTGCACTTTCCCACCGTGGGGCATTTTGGTACAAGAACTGCCACCTTGCCAACCCTAATGGGCGATATGGAGAAACCAATCACAGCCAGGTATGTAAAAAAGAAACTTCATACTTAGGACCATAAAAAAAAAACAGATAATTGTCAATTCTTAATCTAGTAGAAATTAAGATAGAGATTTCCATTTGTCAGTTTCGTTAGCTGCGGAATGGGATGCGGAAGAAGCGGTCACTCATGGCATTTGGCTGTTTTGGGAGCTGGATTTATTCTTGTAAAAATGGAAATTTGCACAGATCTTAGTGTTTTGAACTTTCACAAGTTGTAAATTTGGCTTTGAAAAGAGCTGAATACCGTTAACAGCAGCCTTCTTCAACATTAGGCAGCAAACAAAATTGCTGAATGCACATCCCTAATTTCAAGCACACATTTATAATGTCACTGCTTTATCTGAAACATTTTGAAGCGGGTCTGAAGTAAAGTCAGTTTTTTTTTTTACAACATAAAAAAATTACTTTCTATGAGAAAGACATCAGTAGGTTTTGAAATGTTTCAGATAACCAAGTGAAAAATTCTTCTTAGAATACAAACCTAACCAACAAATGTTTATTCTTAAGCATTTATTTAATCTGTTTTCTTTTTTGTTTTTGTTTTGTTTTATTAGGGAATAAACTGGGAACCGTGGAAGGGTCATGAATTTTCCATTCCTTTTGTGGAAATGAAGATCCGTCCATATCTAGCGGCTGAAAGCAATATCTAATGATAAAATAGACTTTTTTAGTGATTGTGGTAATAAAAACAGAGTTGAATGTTACAAGCCAATTTTTTATTTTTTTTTAATAGAGCAGATTAACATAATATGAACATTCAAAAATGCCTAATATTTTTTATTCATAATTAAAAAACAAATATTTTTTTCCAATAAAAAAACTTCCCAATTTAATTTATATAATCAATTTTTTATTTTTTATTATTTGTACACAAATAGAAAAAAGTAAATTTGATGATAAAAGAAAGTTGAATTTTGTTTTTTTGTTTTTAATGTAAGCTCTTTCCAAATCATGAAAGAAGAATATTGTGTTTTATGTCCCCTTAAAGGGCCACTAAACCCAAAATCTTTCTTTCACGATTCAGATAGAGAATAGAAATTTAAACAACATTACAATTTACTTCTATTATTTATTTTGCTTCATTTTTTAGATATCCTTAGTTGAAGAAAAAGCAATGCACATGGTGAGCCAATCACACAAGGCTTCTATGTGCAGCAACCAATCAGCAACTAATGAGCATATCTAGATATGCTTTTCAGCAAAGAATATCATGAGAATAAAACAAATTAGATAATATAAGTAAATTAGAAAGATGTTTAAAATTGCATTCTCTTTCTAAATCACGAAAGAAAAAATGTGGGTTTCATGTCCCCTTAAGTTTTGTAAGATATATTCAACAGAATATAGCTAGGCACATTCTTAAAGTAATATTGAAAAATAGACTTGAATTAATGGCTCGCTTCAAAAGAGCAATCCTTTTTTTAAGGATTGTAGTTCAGTATAACTGTTGCATATCTAAAATAATTCAGTGTTGGCTACAAATCTTATACCAGAGTCAGAGATGCAAAACAAATATTTTATTTGTTAGTTTGTCACTATATATATATATATTATTAATTTTTTTGCTTGAATTTAATCCTGGTACTGTACTTTGAAAGTAGCAAACAGCACAGTATGATTTTTTTTTTAATTTAGTACAACTTTTACCAGGAAGGCTGGTAAATGCGTGCTACACAGCATGTAGAATATGTAAATATTATTTTGTAACAGGTCTTGCTGGCAAGTGAACAACTGATTTATGATGTCAACTTTTCTTGTGACTTTTATTGCTAAACTTTGTCATAATTTCAACAATAAATTGTGTCAAACTGGGAAATAAAAATGAACAAATTATTTATGCTTTGGATTTTCTTTTATTTTTGGTGGCATTTGTTTTGTTAGCACTGAGATGAAAATATGAAATAATTATTATTTATAGACATACGTACACATATAAACACATAAATACATATGTACACACATATAGACACATATATATATATATATAATTTTGTGTCTGCCATGTTATACTTTGTGCTTAAATTGGGCTGCCTGTATCTGAGAATGAAATGACACTCCACCAACTTTCCTTCCACTAAAACTTATACCAAACTATAGCTCAGTATTACTTCACCATAAAGGTCTAATAGATACTAATACATAAATGCAAGTGAATTGGGCCAGAAAAGGTATTGCAGTGATGCCTCAATATCGTGGCATCACAGCAATACCTTGAAAGCAGCTGGAAGTGATCAGGATCACTTCCAGACGCAGTTCTGGTGAACTGCTGGTGCAATACCGCCCCCTGCAGATTTGCGGCTGCTAGCAGGGGGTGTCAATCAGCCTGATCATATTAGATCGGGCTGATTGCTGTCCGCAACCTCAGAGCTGGCGGACGAGTTAAGGAGCAGCAGTCTTAGGACCACTGCATCTAAGCTTCCGCTTCGGGCGGAACTGAAGCGGAGTGGGTCAGAAGCAGCATCCGCTGCTTTATAAATTGACCCCATGGTGTTAAGCCTTATGTACTCCAGTAAGAAGCCAGGATTGGTTCCACCAAATAACAGTGGCATCTCCAGGACTTAATTATTGGGGTGACATTTCCAACATGTGTTTTGGGGTGGGACTGTGATCGAAGGGGTAAGATTGGATGATTTTTGAGTGGACTAGAAGTTCTAAGGGCAGGACTGGGCGTTCTATGGGCGGGGTTGGATGTCTGTGGAACATGATGGGATTGTGCATGGGTGGCCCAGCTGGAGAAGCCTTACAGAGAGGTGGTGGGAAAATTGAGCAATAATCTCAGTTAGGGGGCAGCCATTATGTTAGGGGTCTAGTGTCATTCCTGCCCCCCTAGCAACATCACTGCAAAATAAGGTAAGTGGTAGGGGGTGAGTGGCCATTGCAAATCTATTACAACAAACAAGATCTTCATGTATTTAATCTTACTGTAAAATGTTGAAAGGGAAAATGAGATTGTAATATAATATTTTTAATTATTGGAAGAGGATTTATCATAAGTAGAAGAACATGAGGAGAGGGGGCCACAAACATAGGAAATGTAGGCAACCATTGTGGTGGTAATTAGTACCAGAATATTAAACCAAAGGGGTTGTCCACTTTTTTAAAATTATTTTATTGGAAGACAAATAATATAGGTATGAAGATTAACAATTATCTATAAGCTACAAAATATAAAACAAGTCTCAAGAAATACCAAGAGCTACAAACATACAGTACAGTCCAAATTATATAGTCCAAATTATATAGGGCAACTGTATTTTAAACAAACCCAGATTAAGCAATATTAGCTAAACATAGTGAACAAGAGAATTTGTCCCAAAGTAAATGTATAAGAATGCTAATATACTCAGCCAGTTCAGTCCTCCAATGCCCTCTCTCTCATCAGTTGCTTCCAGGAGGTGAGGAAGATAAAAAGTGTGCATACTAACTGTTGGCTCCCATTGTATACTTAATTCACTTAAGGTGTGTCCTACCATACACCAATCAAAAGGCTACATGGGAGTGTCCTTCTTAGATAAAGACTAGGCCAGAGGCCTAGTCTATATTTTAAAATATGCTTGTAAATTTAAGAATTAACTACTTGAACACTCTAGGGATAAATTCTCTGGTTTTATGACACCACATTCCCCCACTTTAATTTCTCCTATGTTGCCCCATTTTCTATTTATACCCATTAATACAGAAGAACCCAGTGGGAGCGAAAACCTTATAGGAAAAATTCAACCCACCGTCCCTCCGAAATAAATTCCTTGGCGACTTGAGCTCTTCTGTACTTTCCTAGGACTGTCAACTGCTAACCTAAATGTTATACAATTAATAATAAAAACTAACTATTACTCCCAACACAATCCAAACAAAATTAATACAAGTCAGAAAAACAAATTATCAGAAGATAGAGAGAAATGTGGGTGCATGACTGTGGGGTTGGCAAAGCATACTTAGCTGATGAGGGATGTGTATGTGATTGTGTGTGAATTTATGGATAAACTTTATTAGAAGAGTATGCAGTCGTGCCTGAACAACAAGAATAACACTTAAATAAAGTCATTTTGGTTCCTTGCTTTCAGCTTCCTCTTCATCTTATTCTTCCGGTAGCCTTTGTCCTGGTCCCTCAATGTATGCATGCTTTAAATTGTCCTCTGTAACTATCACACCTTTTTTCCTTAATGTTGCTATGATCTTAGTTGCATTAAGTTTTTCTGTCCACTTGTTTCCTTTTATATCATTTATAGTATCCTTCACATCAGATAATAGTTTATTCCCGGTCATGGAGCAAAAGATGGCAGCTCCTATTTCTTCATTTTTAATGCTGTTTGAGATGTCGGCAACGTTCTCCTCCACTAGTTGTAAATTGTGGGCAATGGTGTGTATGTCATCTACATTGTCTCCCAACTTCTCTACAATAAGTGAGTCGGCTACTCCACCTGTTTTCATGGCATGGCCAAAACCATCTGTCAGAGAGTTAATTCTGCTATTAAGTCCTATGATATCAGCTGAGTTCCACACACCTAATCCGGTTCTGACTCCTCCCAAAATTATTGCTATGGTATCTCGCTTGTCCCTTCTCTTTGTTTCTGTCCACTCATCAATAATCTCCTGTGTCCTTCCTTTGAACCATTCGCGCTGCTGTCTTGAGCACTTTAAAGGAATCATGAAATAATTAAAATCTAATATTATAGGGTAATATGTCCATCCCACACCTTGTACCACAGTTTCATGTGTAGGGACTACAATGTTTCCCCTTTTTGGCCATGGAATGTCCACCAGAAAGAGCAGGCAATAGAACAGAAAGATCTGTATGGGAATATTTCCAGTAACACCTTTACATATGATTTGTCTTTTGTGCCATATACTTAACTTGGCTCCCCCACAATTGAATGTAATTTGCAACTTTTTTTTTTTAAATAAAAAATGTGACATAACATTTTTTGCTAATAATCCATTTTCAATTTGTACTTTAAAAGATAGGGAATACACCTTTTCAATTTCTTATGAGAAATATTCTCCCTAATAGTAAATTGTATCCACCTTTGTCTAATACAAGCAAAGAGGCATATATCACATTTGACAAACTTAGGAGGATATTCAAATATAAATCAATCTTTACAGAATCACAAATGAATCTTTCTATAGATATTCAACATGACTAAAACATTATTCTAAAACCTGTGAATATGGGTGGAAGCCGTATTGTTTTACTCTTGGTGAAGAGCGTGAGCATCTCATTTCAGTCTCCCGAGTGGTTTGGAGTAAGGGGCCATTGGTGGTGAGTGCACCTGACTGGAATGGCATATGTCAATTTCAGGGAGGCTGACTTGCATCAGAGGGTATCTTAGTAATTTGATCCATGAGAGTGGATCGGTATCAGCAAGAGGTTGATACCTTGGAGGCTGTGAGTGTGAGCTATTCATTTTCCTACTGTTTATGCTGTTGTGCTAAACTGCATGTAAAATGTCAAAGGGTAGGAGTGGTTCAGTCTGTGGTCCCTCACCAGTTTTTGGACATTAATCTCTTAGCCCCACATCTCTTCATTTTCTATGTGAATCTCCCATTACACTACCAATACTATTTTTTTACAACCAAAGGCCTAAAAAGGTTTAACTTGAATGAAGCTGCAATTTACTAAGAGTGTCTTTCTCTACAGACACCCATGTGTTTCTTTTGATAAGGGTGGAGCTTTGGTTGTAAGAAAAATACAGAGCAGAGGTCATTAGACATCTATCTTATTAAGAGAATTACAAGTTGATTCTTTTAAATACCAATAAAATTAAGCTGAGGATTAATATCAGGTATTTGATTCAGACATGAAGCTCAATTTTGATTAACATGAATATTATTATCCTTTCTTTTTTGTTTGCTTTTATTTTGTCTAAGATCATAAAAGCTTGCACCAGTAGTGACTGGAACAGATTTCATTTTACAGCCTATAACATTTTTTTTTTTTTGATCATTTGAAATACGTTAATGCGTTTGTGATATTCTTAGACCAAATCTTTGCATGCGTCAGGTTTTCACTTGCACGCAATTTACTTTTAACTCATAATACGAGAGCAGGTTGAACCGTGCAAAAAGCCTCTGTCTAACAATGTTATCACTGGAGCAGGAGCACTAAATCTAGCCATTTATCATAGAACAACTCCACCCTGATGATTGACATTATATAAGTAAAAGTATAAGTAAAACATTTAAGCAAGACTAGGCCAGCTAAGAGCTTTTAAGATCACTCCATGTTACAAAATGTTAACTGTTAACTTTGCCTCCTAATTTATTGTAACATTTAATGCAACCATACGACTCCCCAGCTTGCTAGACTGGTTTCAGTAGAAATAACCTTCTGGACTCATCTCTAAAAGGAGACCCCTAGAGGTATGAACTAATAAGATTTTCATCATTAGAAGTAATATCTGGTTTTCTGAAATCTTTGCTCAGCATTTTTCTTGACCCTTCACTCACCAGCACTGTGGGAAATCCAATACCCCACAGTGTGGCTAGATGACCAAGGGATCTCTAACATATCCAACAGGATATCCTGGGGATCTCTAGTTCTGGCAAAATATGCCTAACAATCTGGTTGAATATTTTCTGATGAAGAGCTCACTCTGGATCTAGGCTTTGGTGACTGATAATCTCTGCCTCCCAACTGTTTAGCCCTAAAATGTGAATAGTTGAAAGGTCCAAAAAATAGGAATATGCAGGTAGGCTTCATTCAATCCTACTCTAGACATGAACTGTAACTGCACTTCCTGAACTAGCAGCAAATTAATTCTGATTGTCTGCATCTTGAAAGAAGAAACTCAGAAAGCTCTTTAAAGTCTTGATATCCAGAATGGAGCAAACCATCCCCCCTTCTTTGGAACTATGAACAGTTTGAACTACTTAATAGATTAATGATCTGCATTACTTTTCTCTACTCTCAGTGGGAAAACTGACAATTCACTCACAGAAGACCATACGGACATGAAACTTGAAAGTATGTATATGCACAAACATAACAGCAATAATTATATAATTACAGACTGAAAATATGATTCTGGGGCAACTTCTGAGAGATATTATCCCCCCAACACTGCACAGCTAAAAAACATGTGACTCAATAAGAGGGCAGAAATAAGGGTTAGATCCCTGACCTCTTATGTCAAAAAGATGCTCAGCACCTGGGACAGGCCAGACACTGGGAGCCTGATGATCAAAATCTCACTGGCATGCAGAGAAATCCCACAATTTTTTGGAGGTATTATATTGCAATGGAGATGTCTCTCCTTCACAACCAAAACCCTGCAATGTGAAGTAAACAGCTCTCAAGCTAACATTTGATTTTAAAATAAATATTTGAGGGATCTAGCAGTACTGATAAGTCTTCCTAGATAATCTTAGCTGAGTGGAGAGCTGACCTTAGGTCACTATTGCATTAAAAATCTTAATTTTTTTTTATCCTATAGTATTACCTGTAGATCCAAGACTGCATGGTCTTCACCACCTCTAGAGTTGAAATTATCTTCTCAAATAATTGGCAAAGGTAGAAGATTAACCGCAGAAGACAATGAGCATTCAAATCATCACATAGCAGAAATAAATGGACACTGAAATCCAAATGAGTGGTTGACTAGCTTTGAAAGCACTGGGAAATTTGAGATGCTTACCTACCCTCACAGAGCTTTCATAGCAAGATGGCCATAACAAAAAATGGGAGGGATTACCCATAATACTTTGCCTATCCTACTTCCTGTAGTGTCCTGCAATGAACCTAAAGCTCATAGAGACACCAAAGTACCAAATTTAAGCTTAAAAAGCAAAATAACTGAGAAATGCATTCTGCATCAGGCTACACATGAAAACAATTTAACATTATTTAGTTAAAACAATAGTAAGTCCAAAAACTCAAATTCTGTCAAAGTGCATAAATGTGTCATATGAATACCAAGTTAGATAGACAAAGGCTTGTAAAAACACTTACCTTAAACACCTTCCATTGCTCACCACAGCAGCACTACAGATGCATTTGAGTAATTGGTCCATCTGAGGACATACAAGTACATTCCAAGGATCTGCAGGGAGCAGCACACCGTACACTAGGAAATTGGTTGCTAAATCCTCATTTTGCCCAAGGGGCCTGTGACATCTCAACAATAGGATAAGAGTCTCACTGCCTGGCTAAACTCCTGTCACCTCTCTGTCCTGACATGCTCATAGGTGGGGATAGAAGGTCTCACATTGGTTAGAGAACCCCTATTGCTTCAGAATTCTACCTTCTCCCTGCAGAGGCAAAACTGAGGCTGAGTAAGAAGGCGATTTACCTTCTCCTGCTGGGCAGGGACTTATATTCTGCAAGTGTTGAATCATTAAGAAAGAAATGACAAGTTGTTACAAATAAATGCACATATTTTTTGCATTATAATGCACCTTTAATAAAACATAACTGAGCATATAGTATGCAAGTGCATGGCTATTTGGACTCTCAATCCTTATCAATGAACACATTAATTCGCCCTGTCGTGCTATAATTTAAATACCTTTGTAACATTATAATTGTAAACCGTCATTTATTATCTTAATGGACCACTAGACAGAGTAGAATAGCATAATCAATAAATGCATAATAAAGAGACAATGCAAAAACATCTAGTTTCAATTTCAAACGAGTAATAGATTTTGTTCTTAAAAATGTTTGTTACATTTTCCTTCCTAATCGATCATGTGACAGCCCTCAACCAATCAAAAAATGCATATACATATATCCTGCAAATCTTGCACATGCGCAGTAGGAGTTGGTGCCTCAGAAAAGTGTGAATGTAAAAAGATTGTGCAAATTTAGATAATGAAAGTGAATTGGAAAGTTGTTTAAAGTTGTGTGCTTTCTCTGAATCAGGAAAGTTTAGTTTTACAATGTTTTACAGTGAGAGAATCTTAATTGTGATATATTTTCCTCATTACTCCCATAGAACTGAACTTTTAAATATGACTATACCTGTAAATGACTGGCTATGTAGCAACCCTTGTTTTGGTTAAACATTAATTAAATTATAATGTTGGCTATATAATTAATTAATATTATAATTAATTAATTAACAATAATTAATCATTTGTTTTCAGAATTTTGTTTTGCCATTAAAAAATGTCCAGATCACCAACTATGGGCTCGCTTCAATTGAGTCGTAATTCAGTTTGCACTCGCAAACCGTTAAATATGCTGTTGAAAGCAATATCGTTTATCGACTGTTTCCAATGGCGCGTTATACCTCAATATCGGCAGCTGGACTCCGGCTGCCAAAAAAATCTTTGCGTCCCATAGAAAGTAATAGAAGCCGTTAATCGATAAATTATACCAGGTTTCCAATGAAAGCGCAAACCGTTAATATACTGTCGGAGGCTGTTGATACATTGAGAAATATTACACCCAGCTCAACTAGGTGTAAAAGAGGAAAATTGTGCTTTTTGAGACCTATTTTCTATTGAAATTATAAAACTTGCAAATAATGCAAGTGTTTTAATGTAGAAATAAATTGTTATAAGTAATATTTATTGTTGTCTCATGTATAGAAATAGTTGAACTTATATTCTAATAGAAATATCAGTATATATTTAAATATAATAATATATGCAAGAACATATCTACAGAATGCAAACTAGACCTATGCCTAGGGCAGCAATACATATTACTTATATATTTATATTTATGAAGTGGTAAATATAATTATATTAAAAAAAAGTATTTGATTATTAAAAATATGGATAAGTGTATCTTTATTTTTCTTGAGAGGTGATCACCGGTAAGGAGCGCGGACGTTAAACGTAAATTCTATAGCGTAAGGTTGGGTTACCTTAGCAACTAATTGATTTTAAAGAAATCCGACATCAGATGGAAGCGTTAACACAACGTTAACTTACAGATACACGAAAAGAGCAACTGCACGCTATCCGCAAAATATTTCAATGGAAACCTGGTACTAAAATGGAGCCGTAAATTACTTTTAGCTGTCGGCCACTTTGGTAGCTTACGGCTCCATTTTTAATGACTCAATGGAAGCGAGGCCAATATGTGATGTTTATTTTGTGATATTTGTGTTTATCTTTTGGTGGATGTCTCTCCTGGGAGCATTTATAATTATATCTAATCACAGGGGCCAACACAACAGAGTCTGCATTCTTCCTGACACTGTTAAAACATCTTCAAAAATAATTATACTGGAAGGTGTTGTGGAATATAAATTAAAGTCAGGATTAAAACTGCAGTTTATAATATTATCACTGTAATATACAGTTTGGACACTAGATGTCAGTAACTATCCACACTTTGTTTGCAGGGAATGAGTAAACTATTACCAACATGTATTTTTTTTATTATTTTAATTTTATTTTATTTGTGCATCAGAAGCTATTGTAGAGCATGGTACATATTTGTTACAGTCAATTTAACCAAAATAGATTTGTGGGTACTTATTTTGTCATTCTGGTATTTATTCAATGAAGAAATGTTCCTGTTAAACAAAAAGCATATTGAGACAAGAACAGAAAAGATACATAAAAGTTATAGTATATAACTACTTATTATTTCTCTAAGAAATAGGTATATTAGAATGAATATGAAGAAACTATTTAGAATTTAAAGTTGTATTTTTATTGAACAAAGCAACAAGACCTTGGGGCCGATTTACCAACCCCGTATCCGCCCCAATGCAGCTGTTTCCGAGCAAGCCTCTGAGGCGGCGGACATCAATCAGCCCAATCTCATACGATTGGGTTGATTGACACCCGTTGCTAGCTGGCCGCAAATCTGCAGGGGGTGGCATTGCACAAGCAGTTCACCAGAACTGAACCGTCTAATTTATTCGCCAGACACTTGATAAATCGGCCCCCTTATCTAGATCAGCTGAGATTCACATAGTCTGCTTATTTTTTTTATATGGTCCCTGCTGCTTACTACCAGTATGTATTGTAACAAGTAGATTTTAAAACTTATCAGTTACCAGGAATTTCATAAAAAAACTTTCCCAAAGAACCAGAGAATTGTTAACATTTTAATATCACTCTATTTAAAGAGAAGAGTTTTTTTTCTTTTTCTTTTTAATTTACCTATCAAAACTATATATTTTTAGTAGGAAACCCATAGCTTATTTTGCCGCCAAATACTGTCATATTAAAAACAAACAAAACCTACCTTAGTTATAAGATAAATGGTTGTAAAAGCTTCTCTGGGGTCCCCTTTTTCAGAAAAAGCAGACATGCATGGCTCTACCATTGTTTCTGGCAAATAGAAGGTTGGTAATTGCAGCAGCGTACCACACTTCTGAAATTCCCAGCAGTGAATTGATTAATTGGGTAGTTTGTTAATTGTAACTGTAGTGTAGAGTTTACCCTCCCACCTGACACCTCCCACCCCCTGATCACTACCTGATCCCTAACAAACAGTTCTCTTCCCTCCCTCACCCCCCCCCCCCCCACACACACACACTGTTCCCCACCATCTTAGTTTGTCAGTATGTAGTTTTTGGATATATTTTTTTAAAATGTATTTATTTTTTATTTCTGTAGTGCAGGAAACCCTCTTCAACTAACAACCTCATTGATTCCCTCCAACAGCTTTCTAAACTTCCCCCCCTCACACTACCCCCACCATCTTTGTCTGCCAGTAACAAATTATATATATTTTTATTTTATAGGTAATAATCCTTTTTTGTGTAGTGTAGTGAAACCTTCCCTTCCCCCTCCAAGATTGCATGTTTTTTCTGCAGTGTAGGGTCTTCCTCCAATCTCCAGCCCATCTTGTCCATAGCTGTAGGGCTCCATCCCTAAACAAAAGTGCCACCAACTAGCCATTAGTAATACAACATTACCGCAATATGTTTGGATTTATTTGATTGGTTATCAATGTGTGGAATGAGAGCCTGACCTAGAATCATATACCAGTAATATAAATGGTATGTGTGTAGCCATAATTGCCTTGTATGTGGTGAGACACTATAATAACAGAATTTATGCTTACCTGATAAATTACTTTCTCCAACGGTGTGTCCGGTCCACGGCGTCATCCTTACTTGTGGGATATTCTCTTCCCCAACAGTAAATGGCAAAGAGTCCCAGCAAAGCTGGTCACATGATCCCTCCTAGGCTCCGCCCACCCCAGTCATTCGACCGACGGACAGGAGGAAATATATATAGGAGAAATCATATGATACCGTGGTGACTGTAGTTAGAGAAAATAATTCATCAGACCTGATTAAAAAAACCAGGGCGGGCCGTGGACCGGACACACCGTTGGAGAAAGTAATTTATCAGGTAAGCATAAATTCTGTTATTATAGTGTCTCACCACATACAAGGCAATTATGGCTACACACATACCATTTATATTACTGGTATATGATTCTAGGTCAGGCTCTCATTCCACACATTGATAACCAATCAAATAAATCCAAACATATTGCGGTAATGTTGTATTACTAATGGCTAGTTGGTGGCACTTTTGTTTGTCCATGGTGTCATCCTTACTTGTGGGAACCAATACCAAAGCTTTAGGACACGGATGAAGGGAGGGAGCAAATCAGGTCACCTAAACGGAAGGCACCACAGCTTGCAAAACCTTTCTCCCAAAAATAGCCTCCGAAGAAGCAAAAGTATCAAATTTGTAAAATTTGGCAAAAGTGTGCAGTGAAGACCAAGTCGCTGCCTTACATATCTGGTCAACAGAAGCCTCGTTCTTGAAGGCCCATGTGGAAGCCACAGCCCTAGTGGAGTGAGCTGTGATTCTTTCAGGAGGCTGCCGTCCGGCAGTCTCATAAGCCAAACGGATAATGCTTTTAAGCCAAAAGGAAAGAGAGGTAGAAGTCGCTTTTTGACCTCTCCTTTTACCAGAATAAACAACAAACAAGGATGATGTTTGTCTGAAATCTTTAGTAGCCTCTAAATAGAATTTTAGAGCACGGACAATGTCCAAATTGTGTAACAAACGCTCCTTCTTTGAAACTGGATTCGGACACAAAGAAGGTACAACTATCTCCTGGTTAATATTTTTGTTAGAAACAACTTTAGGAAGAAAACCAGGCTTAGTACGCAAAACCACCTTATCTACATGGAACACCAGATAAGGAGGAGAACACTGCAGAGCAGATAACTCTGAAACTCTTCTAGCAGAAGAGATTGCAACCAAAAACAAAACTTTCCAAGATAGTAACTTAATATCTACGGAATGTAAGGGTTCAAACAGAACCCCTTGAAGAACTGAAAGAACTAGATTTAAACTCCAGGGAGGAGTCAAAAGTCTGTAAACAGGCTTGATCCTAACCAGAGCCTGAACAAATGCTTGAACATCTGGCATAGCTGCCAGTTGTTTGTGTAGTAAGACAGATAAAGCAGAAATCTGTCCCTTTAGAGAACTTGCAGATAATCCTTTCTCCAAACCTTCTTGTAGAAAGGATAGAATCTTAGGAATTTTTATCTTGTTCCATGGCAATCCTTTCAATTCACACCAACAGATATATTTTTTCCATATTTTATGGTAAATTTTTCTAGTTACAGGCTTTCTAGCCTGAATCAGAGTATCTATTACAGAATCTGAAAACCCACGCTTTGATAAAATCAAGCGTTCAATCTCCAAGCTGTCAGTTGGAGGGAAACCAGATTCGGATGTTCGAATGGACCCTGAACAAGAAGGTCCTGTCTCAAAGGTAGCTTCCATGGTGGAGCCGATGACATATTCACCAGGTCTGCATACCAAGTCCTGCGTGGCCACGCAGGAGCTATCAAGATCACCGAGGCCCTCTCCTGATTGATCCTGGCTACCAGCCTGGGAATGAGAGGAACGGTGGGAATACATAAGCTAGGTTGAAGGTCCAAGGTGCTACTAGTGCATCTACTAGAGTCGCCTTGGGATCCCTGGATCTGGACCCGTAGCAAGGAACCTTGAAGTTCTGACGAGACGCCATCAGATCCATGTCTGGAATGCCCCATAATTGAGTTATTTGGGCAAAGATTTCCGGATGGAGTTCCCACTCCCCCGGATGGAATGTCTGACGACTCAGAAAATCCGCTTCCCAATTTTCCACTCCTGGGATGTGGATCGCAGACAAGTGGCAGGAGTGATCCTCCGCCCATTGAATTATCTTGGTCACTTCTTTCATCGCCAGGGAACTCCTTGTTCCCCCCTGATGATTGATATATGCAACAGTCGTCATGTTGTCTGATTGAAACCTTATGAATTTGGCCTTTGCTAGTTGAGGCCAAGCTTTGAGAGCATTGAATATCGCTCTCAGTTCCAGAATGTTTATCGGGAGAAGAGACTCTTCCCGAGACCATAAACCCTGAGCTTTCAGGGATTCCCAGACCGCGCCCCAGCCCACTAGACTGGCGTCGGTCGTGACAATGACCCACTCTGGTCTGCGGAAGCTCATTCCCTGTGACAGATTGTCCAGGGTCAGCCACCAACGGAGTGAATCTCTGGTCTTTTGATCTACTTGAATCATCGGAGACAAGTCTGTATAATCCCCATTCCACTGTTTGAGCATGCACAGTTGTAATGGTCTTAGAGGAATTCGTGCAAAAGGAACTATGTCCATTGTTGCAACCATCAAACCTATTACCTCCATGCACTGCGCTATGGAAGGACGAGGAACAGAGTGAAGTACTTGACAAGAGCTTAGAAGTTTTGATTTTCTGACCTCTGTCAGAAAAATCCTCATTTCTAAGGAATCTATTATTGTTCCCAAGAAGGGAACTCTTGTTGACGGGGACAGAGAACTTTTTTCTTTGTTCACCTTCCATCCGTGAGATCTGAGAAAGGCTAGGACGATGTCCGTATGAGCCTTTGCTTTTGACAGGGACGACGCTTGAATTAGGATGTCGTCCAAGTAAGGTACTACGGCAATGCCCCTTGGTCTTAGAACCGCTAGAAGGGACCCTAGTACCTTTGTGAAAATTCTCGGAGCAGTGGCTAATCCGAATGGAAGTGCCACAAACTGGTAATGCTTGTCCAGAAAAGCGAACCTTAGGAACTGATGATGTTCCTTGTGGATAGGAATATGTAGGTATGCATCCTTTAAATCCACGGTGGTCATAAATTGACTTTCCTGGATGGTGGGAAGGATCGTTCGAATGGTTTCCATTTTGAACGATGGAACCCTGAGAAATTTGTTTAGTATCTTCAGATCCAAAATTGGTCTGAATGTTCCCTCTTTTTTGGGAACTACGAACAGATTTGAGTAAAATCCCATTCCTTGTTCTTTTATTGGAACTGGATGTATCACTCCCATCTTTAACAGGTCTTCTACGCAATGTAAGAATGCCTGTCTCTTTATTTGGTTTGAGGATAATTGAGACCTGTGGAACCTTCCCCTTGGGGGTAGTTCCTTGAATTCCAGAAGATAACCTTGAGAAACTATTTCTAGCCCCCAAGGATCCTGAACATCTCTTGCCCAAGCCTGAGCAAACAGAGAGAGTCTGCCCCCCACTAGATCTGGTTCCGGATCGGGGGCTATCCCTTCATGCTGTTTTGGTAGCAGTGGTAGGCTTCTTGGCCTGCTTACCCTTGTTCCAGCCTTGCATTGGTTTCCAGGCTGGTTTGGGTTGTTAAGTATTACCCTCTTGCTTAGAGGATGCAGAATTAGAGGCTGGTCCGTTTCTGCGAAAGGGACGAAAATTAGGCTTATTTTTAGCCTTAAAAGACCTATCCTGTGGGAGGGCATGGCCCTTTCCTCCAGTGATGTCTGAAATAATCTCTTTCAAATCTGGTCCAAATAATGTTTTACCTTTGAAAGGAATGTTAAGCAATTTTGTCTTGGATGACACATCCTCTGACCAAGACTTTAGCTAAAGCGCTCTGCGCGCCACGATAGCAAACCCTGAATTTTTCGCCGCTAATCTAGCTAATTGCAAAGCGGCATCTAAAACAAAAGAGTTAGCCAATTTAAGTGCTTGAACTCTGTCCATAACCTCCTCATACGAAGATTCTCTACTGAGCGACTTTTCTAGTTCCTCGAACCAGAATCACGCTGCCGTAGTGACAGGAACAATGCATGAAATTGGTTGTAGAAGGAACCCTTGCTGTACAAAAATCTTTTTAAGCAAACCCTCTAATTTTTTATCCATAGGATCTTTAAAAGCACAACTGTCTTCGATAGGAATAGTAGTGCGTTTGTTTAGAGTAGAAACCGCCCCCTCGACCTTGGGGACTGTCTGCCATAAGTCCTTTCTGGGGTCGACTATAGGAAATAATTTCTTAAATATAGGGGGGGAACAAAAGGTATGCCGGGCCTTTCCCACTCTTTATTTACTATGTCCGCCACCCGCTTGGGTATAGGAAAAGCGTCGGGGGGCACCGGAACCTCTAGGAACTTGTCCATCTTACATAATTTCTCTGGAATGACCAAATTGTCACAATCATCCAGAGTAGATAACACCTCCTTAAGCAGTGCGCGGAGATGTTCTAATTTAAATTTAAATGTCACAACATCGGGGGGCGGAGCCGACTGCCGACATGGACGGTCGCAACTAAACTGAGCTCCGTGTTAAGTGAAGCTAGGGAGCACCTATAAAGTATGCCAAGCTAAGAGAAACATACTCAAACCTGCTCCGTTACACAGCACGTCTGCCAGTGGCACAATTTAAGCGATATTTGGGACTCAGCATCGGCCCTAAGTTCAAGCTCACAGAAACCAATGGAAAGTACCGACATCAGCCGGTCTGGGCCTTAAAACAACGACTACCGGGCGGATCGCTGTAGATGAGACCCTCATTGAGGTAATTAAGCACTCACCGCACCGAACATAACATACTATTTAGACGCTGAGATACCAAGAAAAGCATAGGGCACCAGATAAGCCACCACTGCAGGCCTTACTATAAGAAGTGCGCAGGGCGCACGAACAACAGAGGAGCATAATCGCATATGCACATTTGCCTAAAAATAAAGCATCATAACATTTGCTAGCCACATTACTAGTGAGGGCTAACTGAGCTTGCGACTTACAAGCTCTTCTAACGAACTTCACATTCTGTAGAGCCTAAAGGCCAAAACGCCAATAACCCCGCGTGCAGTACTGCTGGTATTACATTACGTACCTTGCCCACACGCCACAACCATCTAATCTCCTTTAACTATACCTTACAGCTTCAGAAATCAACCCACATGGCAGCCAGAAGACAAGTAAAAGGGGATAAAATGCCGAAAACTCCTTCTAACACGGTGTCCAAACTTAACACTTATTTTAAGGCGCTAAGTCCATCACAAGGCCCAGACACAGATTCTGAGCAAGATTCCACCACGAATGTAAACTCTGCTGAGATTCCGGATAGCCATAATGCTCCACTTACTAAAGCAGACATCAATTCTTTACCAACTAAGGAAGACTTCACCGCACTGATTCAACATGTGGGGAAAATTCTAAAGGACGGACTTGCAGAAGTCAAAAAAGAAATAGCAGAGCTTGGAGAAAGAATGGAATACTTAGAGGAGCAGGCTAATGATACTAATAATACTATAGATGAACACTCCCGATGCCTCTCCATTCATGACATCCAACTACAACAGCTTAAAAGCCAGCTTGAAGACTTGGATAACAGAGGAAGGAGGCAAAATCTGCGAATCAGAGGAGTGCCAGAGAGCATTACAGGAGAGCATATACCTCAAAACCTGCAGAATTTGTTCAAATTCCTGACAAACGACTCCACTTCCTTACCTCTTCAATTAGATAGGGCCCACAGGGCCTTGAGGCCTAGACCAAAAGATTCGGAGCCTCCCAGAGACATTGTTTTAAAATTCCACAAATACCAGGACAAAGAGCTAATAGCCCAAGCAGCCAGGAAAATCTCCCCTATCACTTTTGAGGGGAAGCAGATTCAGATATATGCAGACTTAAGCCCGGTTACCCTTGCCAACAGAAGAGAGGCAAAATACTTAACAGAACATTTACGTGACCACGCCATCCAATACCGGTGGGGTTACCCATTTAGTATTAGAGTTAATAAAGACAACAAAATAATCACATATAAAGATCCAGGAGATTTGGAGGAGTTTTGCACAGCTCTACGCATCCCAACCCCTAATATGCCAAGATGCAATGACAAGAATACACCACACATGGATGATTCCCACCCACCTCAACCCCAACGCTCACAATGGCAGAGGGTTAACAGAAAGAGACAGAGAATTCCACCCACACCTTCTTCCTCTTCTATGAAGGACACTTGAAGGAGTACAAGCAACATACTGGAGAGTACTTTTAGAGCTCTGTGAGACAATTTTTGATTGACTTTAGTGTGACCTCACAGGTTATATTGAAGTTATTACTAATTATAGTTTTAATTGGCTATATTATTTACAGGTTGATTAGTTGAATAAATACCCTTTATTTACCCCATTAGGAGGTTTGCATAGCTACTATATGAAGAAATATAGTATACCCTAGGGTAAATGTACAGAAAATAGGCTATACCATCTATTATATGAATGTTTCAAACACTCCCTAGCTAAACTGTTTTCGGTTTCATGTTTATTTTCCCCCATACAGCCAGGGCGCTCTACAGCCTGGCTAAATGTTTGTTTCTTGTTTCTTATTTCTTGTTAGTCATTGTTTTGTCTATTATGTTTGTTACTGCATGTACAATAATGATTTTTGTCATCACAGATACAGAAGTTAGCTTATGCCACTCAGTCCGGGTCTGCCATGTACACAGAAAGAATAACACTGATAGGGTTCAAAAGAACTCTTCACCTCACGATATAACCCACATGCCCTCTCATGACGCTCCCGACCACCTTATCCCGTCAACAGGACTACTCTGCTATTATATAAGGTACCCTTTATTCCATCCCAAGCTCCTCTTCAACGCTACATCACTTACCAACATTAAACATGCCCTTACACCAACTTAAATTCTTATCACAAAATTGTAGGGGCCTTAACTCACCCACTAAGAGGTCAATTGCCTTAAACCACTTTAGGAAGCATGAAGGAGACATAGTCTTCGTTCAGGAGACCCATTTTTTGGGGCGAGACCCACCAAGATTTTCGTCCCCAGATTACCCTGTAGGGTTTTTTAACTCCCATCCCCTAAAGAAAGTATCAGGGGTAGGCATCCTATTCCATAAAAATACTAATTTCCAACTTAATAATAAATTTGAAGATCCAGAGGGGAGAATCCTAATCCTTACAGGACTTCTCTTCAAAACGCAGGTAACCCTTGTGTGCTTGTATGCCCCTAACACAGGCCAGCTTAAATTCCTAAGAAGAGCCAGCAATAAAATCTTAGAACTACAATCAGGTGTGGTGGTGGTAGGGGGTGACTTAAACGTGTTACTAAACCTAAAGATGGATAGTTCCTCCAACAAAAAGACCTGTAGTAACTACAACCCTCAAAGTATAACCGACTGCCTACGAGAAAACACCTTAGTTGATATCTGGAGACTGCAACATCCACAGAAAAAAGAATTCACACATTACTCACATACACAGAGATCCTTTTCAAGGATAGACTATTTTCTAGTAGATCATAATACCATGACATTAGCATCACATACAGAATTCTATACGGCTGCATGGACAGATCATTCGACGATTAGTCTAGAACTAGACTGGATAAATAAACCTTTACGACACACTGTATGGAGACTAGATGACTCATTATTACATGATCCAGATTTAGTCACAAAACTTAAACAATAGAAGAATATTTTGAACACAATACTAATTCTGTAGACAACATTAGCACGTTATGGGAAGCCCATAAAGCAGTGGTTAGGGGCAGCTTTATTCAGCTCAGCGCCAGGAAAAGAAGGGCCCAAAACTCAGAATACACTAACCTCACTCGACAATTGCAACTTGCAGAGAGCGCGCATAAACTTAACCCCAGCAGCGACACAACGCTAGATAACCTAACGGCTGCTAGGAGTGCAGTCAACAACTATTTACAAAGAGCTGCCCACAAAAGAGCCCTCGCCCTTAAAAAAGTATATTTTCATGGAGGCAATAGATCTGGCCCCTTGTTAGCTAGAGCCCTACGTAAGAAAGCTTCAACGAACCATATATATTCTATTAAAGATACAGATGGACGTACAATCCATGATAGCCCAAATATTGCTGAAACTTTTAGGAAATATTATGAACATATTTATAACTTATCGACTTCTACACCTCCCCCGAATAAGCAAGATATAATAGCCTACTTAGATTCGATATCAGTCCCCTCGCTCTCCGAAGAACAAAAGCAGAGCCTAGATTCACCGATTACTGCACATGAAATTCTGAAAGCCATATCAGACCTACCAGCAGGGAAAAGCCCTGGTCCGGACGGCCTTACAAATAAATATTATAAAACATTTAAAGATCTACTAGTCGCACCCCTCTTGTCCCTGTTTCACACTTTAGATGAGGAAGGACATCTTCCAATGCTAATGAAAGAAGCACATATATCAGTAATCCCTAAAGCAGGAAAAGATCAAGATTCCCCACCGAATTTTAGGCCCATTTCGCTTTTAAATACTGATCTTAAAATCCTAGCCAAAATTATAGCATCACGCATAAACCCGATCTTACCAACACTCATACACGCTGACCAGACGGGGTTTGTGGGGGGGGGAGAGAGGCAAGGGACAATACTATCAGGGCACTCCAGCTGATGGAATACGCAAAAGCCAACAACATTAAAACGGTCTTCCTATCCACAGATGCCGAAAAGGCTTTTGACCGCCTAAATTGGGATTTTCTTTTCTCCACATTGCAAAAATTCGGGTTTGGGACCACAATAATCAATAGAATTGGGGCACTGTACCTCTCACCAACTGCAAAAGTTAGGATAAACGGCCTCCTTTCAGATACCCTTAACATAAGTAATGGGACAAGACAGGGTTGCCCTCTTTCCCCCATATTGTTTGTCCTCAGCATTGAAATGTTGGCAGCACGTATTAGAGAAAACGAGCAAATAGTAGGGATACCTTTAGGGGGCAACAATTACAAAGTGTCACTTTATGCAGACGATGTCCTCTTGTCTCTCGCCTCTCCACTTACCTCTCTGGAAGCAGTCACACGCGAATTTAAAAAATTTGGAGACCTTTCCTACTTTTCTGTAAACTACACCAAATCTGAATTGATGAATATTAATCTCCCTAAAGCTGAACTAGATATACTTGTAAGCCGGACTCCCTATAAATTACAAACCGCTGCATTAAAATACCTAGGAATCCATCTTACTCCAAACCACAGACTATTATTCCAACTTAACTATTCAAACTTACTCAAGTCCACACAAACAGAACTAAATTTGTGGTCCAAAAAACCCTTCTCCTGGTGGGGCAGAATCCAGACGCTAAAGATGACCACGTTACCCAGAATCCTATACATCATGCAGGCAGTTCCTATTAAGATTCCCACTCCGTTCCTTTGTAGACTCCAGACCATCCTAAACAAATATGTATGGGGCTCGGTTAGACCAAGAGTTAGCAAAACAACACTGTACAGGCAGCAGGGAGAGGGTGGATTGGGACTCCCCTGTCTAGACGTCTACTATAAGGCGATTAGTCTCCAGAGAATACTCGATTGGCACAGGAACTCTATGACAAAAGCCTGGGTGTCTATAGATTCACATATTTTGCAAATCCCGAACGCTGGAACCCTGTGTTGGCTACCTCCATCCTATAGAAGTGACACAAAAAGCATATACCCCCTCTACAGTAGTCTTTTTGAAAACTGGAACAGAATCATTAAAACCCATCCTCACATTTCCACCTATAGATCCCCTATGTCGCCTATGTCTCCAAATGCTGAGTTTCTAGGAGGTTTAGATTTCACAAAGCCCACATCATCACACCTAGAAGTAGGATACACAATTCCTCTACATAAACTGTTGACAGGCAAAAGAGTGAAATCGCGCCAAGACCTACAACAATACCTGAACGGGGCATTTTCTAGTTGGCTTAAACACAAACAACTAACACACCTTCTGGACACATCTGAACACAGTCCGGACTGGACTAGACCATTAACACCCTTTGAAACAAGCTGCATGACTCATAATACACTTAGACACCCTCTATCACTAGCCAAGTCCCTCTTACTGGCTCAACACACAACAGACTTACCGACTTTTACGAACAAATGGCATTTAGAACTGAAAACTGAATTAGACAGGCAGACATGGAAACACATCTTCCGCTACACCAAAATATCATCTACCTCAACAAAGATGATAGAACTGAATTATAGAGTTTTATCAAGATGGTACCTGACACCCACTAGGTTAAAAAGTATATACCCCACCACCTCAGACAAATGCTGGAGGGGTTGTGAGCAAAAAGGAACAATGTTACACATGTGGTGGGACTGTCCCATTATACACCCCTTTTGGCTTCACGTAGAATCCCTGATACAAATTATTCTTAACTCCCCCTTTCAACTCACTCCTACCATAGCAATACTGAATCTGTTGCCTAAGAAAGTAGACTATTTACGCCAGCGTCTATTGCAATTCATCATCAATTCGGCTAAAACACTAATTGCTAGAAAGTGGAAGAGCTCAGCAGCCCCCACATGGAAGGAAATATTAGCCCACACTGATGACACATTAGTACTAGAAGAATACGGCTTCTTCAAAACCCAAAGACTTGACACTTTTTTAGACATTAAATTCCTTTGGGACTCCACCAAACCTGTGTTTATGGCTCAGACCTGAGACAAACTATTGTGGCAAGATAGAAGGAAATGTTTTGCTTTATACTGTATTATTTTTTCCTCATAGCTTACTTTTAATTTCCTAGATGGCAATGGGAGGACCTCAACTCCAAAAGGACTAAAAACAAACTTATGACAATTTCGTTTACTGAAACAAAAATGCTGTAACAGACACGTTATTGTAGTGTTTTCTGTATTGTTTGGTTCGTTTGTTTAAAACACCAATAAAAATGATTTACCAAAAAAAATAAATGTCACAACATCAGTTTCAGAAGTCTTGAGAAAGTCCGCAGAAGACGGACGAAACGCATAGACGCCAGTAGATCCAGTTGGAAATCAATATCTGGAAAGGAAAGGTTGAATTTTCTCCTGCATTGGGTAAAGAAACTAATACCAAGCCCTCAAGCCGGAAACGGAAACGAACAAAGACACAGCTACAGCTAAGAGAGACCGGAGAATCGAGGACTGTATGTGATCTTAAGAGACGCTTGTTTACTTTTTAATCCTGTAAGTGCAGTATATTCATAAGCGCAAAGTGGAAATAAATACTTTTACCTTGAGTCGTGGTTGCGCTCTCTCTTCTTTTTGTTTTATCAGTTTCAGCTTGATGAGAAATTTTTCCTGAATCTGAGATTTCTCCATCAGACAAAACCTCCCTCATGGCCCCTTGAGATTGGTGTGAGGGTATGTCAGAACAAACATCATCAGCGCCCTCCTGCTCTTCAGTGTTTAAAACAGAGCAATCGCGCTTTCTCTGATAAGTAGGCATTTTGGATAAAAGATTTGCTATGGAGTTATCCATTACAGCCGTTAATTGTTGCATGGTAATAAGTATTGGCGCACTAGATGTACTAGGGGCCTCCTGTGTGGGCAAAACTGGTGTAGACACATTAGGGGATGATGTAGTATCATGTTTACTCCCCTCATTTGAGGAATCATCTTGGGCAATATCGTCATCTGTGGCATTACTGTCCTTACTTTGTTTGGACACTATGGCACACTTATCACATAAATTTAAATGGGGAGACACATTGGCTTTCATACATATAGAACATAGCTTATCTGATGGTACAGACATGTTAAACAGGCTAAACTTGTCAACCAAGCACAAAAAACGTTTTAAAATAAAACCGTTACTGTCTCTTTAAATTTCAAACTGAACACACTTTATTACTGAATATGTGAAAAAGTATGAAGGAATTGTTCAAAAATTACCAAAATTTCACCACAGTGTCTTAAAGCATTAAAAGTATTGCACACCAAATTTCAGAGCTTTAACCCTTAAAATAACGGAACCGGAGCCGTTTTTACATTTAACCCCTATACAGTCCCAGCTATATGCTTTGCTGAGACCCAACCAAGCCCAGAGGGGAATACGATACCAAATGACGCCTTCTATAAGCTTTTTCAGTGATTCTTAGCTCCTCACACATGCATCTGCATGCCTTGCTCTCCAAAAACAACTGCGCATTAATGGCGCGAAAATGAGGCTCTGTCTATAACTAGAAAGGCCCCCAACTGAAAAAGGTGTCCAACACAGTGCCTGCCGTTTTTCTAAACGTTCCCCAAGATTATAATACCAATTATTAGTTAGAATCTGCATAATATGCCTAGTAAAGCAATCGTTTTAGCCCAGAAAAATGTCTACCAGTTTTTAAGCCCTTTTTGAAGCCCTTTATTCTTTTATGTTTAACTAAGAAAATGGCTTACCGGTCCCCATGAGGGGAAATGACAGCCTTCCAGCATTACATGGTCTTGTTAGAAATATGGCTAGTCATACCTTAAGCAGAAAAGTCTGCTAACTGTTTCCCCCAACTGAAGTTACTTCATCTCAACAGTCCTGTGTGGAAACAGCAATCGATTTTAGTTACTGTCTGCTAAAATCATCTTCCTCTTACAAACAGAAATCTTCATCCTTTTTCTGTTTCAGAGTAAATAGTACATACCAGCACTATTTTAAAATAACAAACACTTGATAGAAGAATAAAAACTACATTTAAACACCAAAAAACTCTTAACCATCTCCGTGGAGATGTTGCCTGTGCAACGGCAAAGAGAATGACTGGGGTGGGCGGAGCCTAGGAGGGATCCTGGGACTCTTTGCCATTTCCTGTTGGGGAAGAGAATATCCCACAAGTAAGGATGACGCCGTGGACCGGACACACCAATGTTGGAGAAATATATATATATATATATATATATATATATATATATATATATACACACAGTATATATATATATATATATATATATATATATATATATATATATATATATATAATTATTTTTTTCAAGTCATTTTTATTAATTTTCCAAGTACTGTATTGTACACAAAAAGAAAGAGGCAAATTTAGAGGACAATCCCCTCTATAAATAAGAAAAAAAATCAGTACATAAGACAAGATGAAATAAGAATTGTACAACGTTATATCTATACATTAATCATTTTCAGCAAACTTAAGTTCCCTATTATGGAAATTAGTCGGCTTACTTTGAAAAGATACACTTTATCAAGAAAAAAAGGGGGGGGGGGGCAAATTCAGCCAAGTAGCTACTATTCAGGTCTAATAAATTTAAAACATAGTGTGGAGAGGAAGAAAGGGGAGAGATAGGGGGAGAGAAAAAAAAGGGGGGAAGGGGTTCCCCTTAGTAGACATGATTTACCAAATACGACTATCTCTGAGTGCCTGAAATGGTATATTAAATTATCAATTTCTCCAGGGAAAAAGATTATAATAAATGCGGACCATTTTTTTTTAAAAAAGAGGGCTATTTCACGTTCAGAAGCTAAGTTGGTATCTATTTGCTCAATACTACATTGTTTTTTCAGATAATTTTTAATTTCTGTAATTCTAGGAACAGAACTATCACACCATTTACTAAAAATTAAACTTCTTGCTGCTAAAATTTTCATATTCTTGATTTTTTTTATGTTCAGGAGGTAAAGTACCCTCTATGAAAAACCTCTGCCAAGGAAAGAGAGACAATATTTATTTTCAGAATATTAATAAGCCAATATTCTTTTTTCAGCCATAGCTGCTTTATCAAGGGACATGACCACAAAATATGAATTAAATCTGCCACGGTATATCCGTATTTTGGGCATTTATTAAATTTAGGATTATGCCAGTTGAAACCCTTCTGCGGAGTATAATAAAATCTATATAGCAATTTAATATGGGATTCCCTCCAGCTTGAAGATAAAGTAGTTTGCCCTACTAGGGTTATAGAGCATCTCACTTGGTCTAATCCTAAATTGATTTCGGGTAACAAAAGATTCCACTTTTGTGCTATGTTCAACAAATTAGAGTCACCAGACTGGCTGACTATCAGGTCATAGCAGATTGAGATAGAAGATAGGTAATTTCTAACAAATAAGTCATTATTAGTTAGGTTGAATTCCTGTTTTAAACTAATAAAAGTCTTAATAGATTATCTTGAGCAATAAATTGGGTAAGAAAAGAAAGGCCTGCTTTGTGCCAGTTTTGAAAAACTCGGAGCTGAGTACCTCCCTGAAACTCTGGATTGCCCCGTAATACCTGAAATTTGGGTATACAGAGATTAACATCTAGTTTTAACCCCAATTTTTTCCAGGTCTGGATTACTGTATATACAAATAATTTCAGTTGTTTCGGGATTATACTAACTGAATCAGGATATAGCATATTTATCTCAAGATTATTGATGGTAAAATAATCTTTATTCAGGATCCAATCTATCACGATACGTGATAGAAAGACCAAACTATACTTGCTAAGATCTGGGAGAGCTAAACCTCCGAATTTCCTAGGTAAGTAGAGTGTATTAATAGAAATTTGTTGTCTTTTACATCTCCAAATAAAGTACCGCAAGGCAGTGTTCAGACCCCTCCAGTCCTTACTATTTAAGATGACTGGAACATTCTGCAAGGCATATAGAATTTTTGGCAGCAAGACTATTTTAAACAGGGCTATACGTCCTGATAAAGTTAACGGGAGATTTTGCCAGCTTTTCATAAATTCTTTTATTTTAATGAGGATCGGAGAAATATTAAGTCTATACCATTTACGAGGATTTAAAGAAATATCAATTCCAAGATATTTAAATGAAAAGACAACAATTTTAAATGGTGTTTCAGTTAGAGAAAGCTTATTTTTTTTAATCCATAGCAATTCAGTTTTGGAGGTATTGTGACACACCCGTGCACCATCAGCCTCATGCAAGTCCAGTAACAGTGGCCGTTAGGCTAGTGGGCAGTTTATGCTGCGGCATCATCCTACTGGGCACCCAGTGAACACATTGTGGATACAAATTATACTCTGTGGCTTAATGTCCCTAATTTGTTGTGATTTATCGCTATAAGGCTCTAGTACAGATTCATGGTCCTCAGTATTTTGTGTATGTGTGTAATCATTTGGGTACTTTGCTGGAGGTACTGACACTTTGGACTCATTTATCTGCACACACCACAAGAACATATTTATATATTCCCCAAGCATCATGGAAGAGATGGTACAACTACCATTACAATCATCCATTCAGACATATTACTCACTTATGCCCTATACAACAAGAAATGCAGATACTATAGACTGTGACATCATTTTTTCTGAAGATAAAAGTGTTTTGGCATTAAGCACTTTATTTGAAAACATGGAGAACTTACTTGTCAAAGAATCTAAATTACAATGGGACATTGGACATTTGTAAAATATAAATCCTTGAGGATGGTCCCTAGAGGTCTACGTATTTTTAAATTTCCAACTTTGATGTAGACTATAATGACAAAGACTTTGTGGAACTTTGGAATGATGTGTTGACAGAATGCTATCTCAATCTTATGCTGCTTTTAATTCAATTTAGAACTAAGCAATTAGATCAAGTAAAAAGAGATAGCAGAATTACAGGCAGAATAAAATAAACACAGTACAGCGACTGAGTTTGCTAAGTATGACAGTATTCTAAGAGGTATCCTAGCCACTAGCAGATCAAGTATTATGGAAAGGAAACATAATACATTTTTGAGAGATAAATGTGACTATTCCACGAACATAGTTTACGTATGGAATAAGAAACAAAGGGGTGCACAGAGACACAAATACAGCCTAGTTTTGGGAGAAGGAGACGAGGACAGAGGAACAGAAATAATAATAATCCTAATAATAAAAATTTTACATTCTCAGGGAGTGACACTGAATATAGCACTGATGATAGTCAAGTGGAGGGTGTAATACTTAGCTCTAACAGCACATTAAGTATGTCTAAAAACTCTATTCAAGAGTCTATCCCATGTGATAGTGCAACTAATTCTTGTACCCCTCCTACTAGCAATTCAGTATACTCAATGTCGCACGGTAATACACAACATTCAGTTGTCAGACCCAAAGATACTACCTATCATCTTACTAAGAGCACACCCTCACATAGTCATCATACAGGCAATCAGAGTTTAATGGAACAGGTTTTTCCCCAGGAACAGATCAATCTCAAAGGAGGGGGACACAGACCAATCATATGAACACCAAAAAAACGCAGGGCCAGCCAAGATATCAATTGAGAACAGCGAAGCCCATATCAAAATACAAATGAATGCAATATACAATAATGTCATTAATCTTTCTTCTGTGTGTTTAACTGAAGTTCAGTTGAAAGTTCTTAGTTTAGGACTTAATTTTTCTCCGTCCAATCAGTTTGACATTTTCCAAACATTATTAGATTTAAATAGATTTGTGAGGAATGTGACCCTTAAAAAATTTTTTCTGATCCTATTTACTCCTCTGAGCAGGTGCCCAGTACCTCCACCCAATCTTTATCTCAATCTGAATCTACTACCTTTACACATTCATGTGATGTTGTTACGTTACAACAAATGCAGATTGAATCCAAAGAAGGGGAGGAGGGACACTGTGGTAGGGGCCCTTTATTGAAAAACAGGTCTACCTTTTACCCTATTCAAGCTCGTGGTAATATTATTGAAACATTTTATAATAGGGTTGAAAGGAAATTGGTTGCTCTCAAAGGTAAATATATCCCTCACAAACAAAATTTAAGTCTCAAAGAGAAGACAGCCATTAACCCTTTAAGGACACAGCTTTCAGTTTGCTCAATTGTTTTATGACGGAAAAATTCCGTCATATGTCCTTAAGAGGTTAAAGAGCTCAGGGAGAATCAGTCTATAACTATACGGAAGGCTGATAAGGGAGGCATGACTGTAGTCATGGATCATGACTATTAGGTCACTGAGGCCCTCAGACAATTGAATAATGAGAATGAATATTGTATTTTGAGAGGGGATCCCACGTCCATTTTTGCTTCTGAATTGAGGGACATTTTGGATGACGGTGTGGAACAGGGGTTCTTAGATGTAGCTACTGAGTCATATTTGCTACCTGATTATCCTAAGATCCCCCTGTTCCACCTCTACCCCAAAGTGCATAAGTCACTGGTCAACGTGAAGGGACGTCCCATAGTGAGTGGGGTGGAGTCCTTACTTTGTAACTTATCGGAATGGATTGACTGCATCTTACAGCCACTTGTGATCTCATTGCCCTCATATCTAAGGGATACTAAACATGTTTTACAACTAACTAGAGAAGTTGATTGGACAATGGAATCTAAGTGGTTAACTGTAGATGCAGTCTCTCTTTATTCCTGTATACCACATGACAAGGGCCTTGAAGCGGTTTGCTTCTTCCTTGAAAATGTTTCTGAATACATGGAAGACTTTAAAACATACATTGTCAAAGTTGTTGGTTTCCTCCTTACACACAGTTTTTTTATGTTTGAAGGAATATACTACCTCCAAAAATGTGGAACGGCGATGGGGGCAAAGTTTGCCCCATCTTATGCTAATTTATTCCTTGGATATTGGGAATTCTTCCACATTTTTGGGGATAGTAATCCATTTTGTCGCTATGTATCTCTGTATAAGAGGTACATAGATGATTTGTTGTTCATATGGTAGGGCTCTCAGTCAGAAGCCAGAGAATTTTGCATGTATTTGAATAACAACCAGATGAACTTGGAGTTCACATTTCAATTTGAGGTGGAATCTATTAATTATCTTGACCTGACCCTTGTAGGACAATCTGATGGTACAGTGAAAACCAGGGCATATAGGAAGCCCATTTCTGGGAATTCAATACTGCATGGCACTAGCTGCCATCCCAGACATGTTCCCCAGGCTATAGTAAAAGGAGAACTTATTAGACATAAGCGTAATTGCTCAGAATAGAGTGATTTCAGAGAACTTGCCACTGATCTGGAGGCCAGATTAAAACAAAGGAAATATCCGTATAAGGCCATACAGAAGGCCAAACAATCAGGGCAAACCAGATCAAGGGAGAGTCTACTAGAAAACAATCTGTCCAAAGGTGCAGATAGAAATCACTTTAAGGGAGTCACTTTTGTGACCACACATAGTAACCAATATACTCAGATATGTTCTATTGTTCGTAGACATTTTCAAATCCTCAAAGCAGATGATAAACTGGTGGAGACTGTAGATAAGGGACTTAGGTGTTCATATAAGAGGGGTCCAACACTGGGATCCATTCTATCTCCCACCATGTTGCCTGCTAAAGAAAAAGTTACCAGTTCTTGGCTCAGACATCAGGGCATGTATAAGTGTGGTCATGCCAAATGCAAGCCTTGTGATTTTGTGAAAATTACTAACATGTTCTCTAGCTTTGTAACTGGTAAAACCTATAACATCAAATCCTGTTTGAACTGTACTTTCAAATATGTTATTTATTTGCTAGAATGTACACAATGTAAAGTTCAGTATGTTGGACTCACTTCTAGGGACGTGAACACTGGAATTAGAGAACATCTCTCTTCTTTTAAGATGGCAAGGACTACCACCCCGGTTGTACATCATTTTGGGGTACTGCATGTTGGTAATCTTTCCACCTTCTCATGGTGTGCCATTGAAAAAATTGTAAAGCCCAAAAGGGGTGGCTCTATGGACCGTATCTTAGAGTTGAGGGAAGCCTTTTGGATTTTCACACTGGGGACTCGGATCCCTAATGGACTCAACTCTAAGTATGATATTATGAATTTCTGCAAATAGTAGAAACTGAATTCTGATTACGAGTTCGCATAGTAGTGCCTTTTGGGATGACTCTACCTCCCCTTTTTGAATTGTTAAACATTTGCATGTGTAAATATGTATATTATACATATAAAGCCATCATTGTCATATAGTAGGATATTAATGTCCTAACTTTTTATATCTCCTTTTGACATTCCCTTGATATGTCTATAATTCTGCCATGTTCTATCTCTCACTTAAGTTGTTTTGTACCGTGCGCACTGTCCCCTTTTATTATAGTACTAGGATGTTATGCTAGGTAACAGTATAACTTATGCCTATATATATATATATATATATATATATATATATATATATATCAATTTTTTGCAATACCCACAACATTGATAACGCATATATGGGTATATATTTACTTAAACTTAAATGTCACTATAGGTGACTGGTATTTTCTATGCTGAATATTGTTCAAAGATCATTTAGCATTTTGTTATTATACCTTTTATTGTTATTCCATCTTACAATATAATGTCATCTTACTGCACAGTGATTTTGCTAGGGCATATTTCGATTAGTATACTAATGGTAATGTATGGGTTAATTTTGCATCCACAGTAGGGGGTATTGTTCATATAGATTTTTTAATTATCCAATATGATTGTTTGTATGATTATTTAAATGGGTGTGACACCAGGCACTGCAGGCTATGACTACGGCTCACTGCCGAAACGCGTAAGCCATTAGTGACACACCAACTGGTCTGTGTGCAAGTTGCTGCCATCTATCTATTTTAACATTGTGACGAATAAAAATTGCTTTTAGAAGAATCCGTGGATGTCTTTCTTTTTATTTACTGCCTTACCAGCATTACTGCGGACTTCGGCTATGGGGAGATGTGAGCCGTGATTAGGACAGCCATTGAAGGAGCAGAGTCTATGACGAGAAAAGTGGGCGTGACCCAGTGACGTCGGATGCATGTAGAAGATCCATGAGGATGCCGAGCCACGCCGGTGAAGAGTGGGGAGCACTTGGAGAGGTATTGTGACATACCCGTGCACTGGCAGCCTCATACAAGTCCAGTAAGAGTGGCCGTTAGTCTAGTGGGCAGTTTATGCTGCGGCATCATCCTACTGGGCACCCAGTGAACACATTGTGGATACAGATTATACCCTCTGGCTTAATGTCCCTAATTTGTTGTGATTTATCGCTATAAGGCTCTAGTACAGATTCATGGTCCTCAGTATTTTGTGTATGTAGGTGTTAATCTTATAGCCAGAAAAAGATTCAAAGGTATTAATAAGTGAAAGTAGTTTTGGAATATTAGTTCTAGTATTTGAAATGTAGACAAGTACATCATCAGCGTACAAGGCTTTTTTTTGTTCTTTGGATCAAATCTTAATTCCATCTATTTGCTGTCTTATCTTAAAAGCTAGTGGTTCAATAGCAAGATCAAATAAGAGAGGGGAGAGCGGGCAACCCTGTTGAGTACCTCTTTGAAGATTAATTAATGTAGACTCTAAGTAGTTAACGCTTAATCTTGTTGAGGATTTTTCGTACAAAATTTTACCAAAGAACAAAAAGTTATCTTTAAAACCAAAACGAGAGAGCGTGTCTAAAAGATGATGATAATGCTTTTAAATGTCAATGGCGATAATTGCAGAGTCTCCATGCTCTTCTCGAAGATTGTGGAAATAATCAAGAACCAGAAAAACCTCTCTGATTTTAGCTGCCGAATTACGTTTAGATAAAAATCCTGCTTGATCTTTATGTATAATACTCCCTATTTCCTGTTGCAGTCCCTTAGCTAAGATGGATGTAAGTAGCTTATAGTCAGAGTTAAGCAGTGCAATAGGGCGATATGATTCCTTTTTCAAAGGATCTTTTCCTTGTTTCAGAATTACAGTTGTAGATGATGCAGTGAAGGTCAGGGGGATTGGGTTATTCTCCAAATAAAACTAATTAAAAAGATTTTTTAGGTGCGGGATGATAACAGGAGCCAGGATCTTATAAAACACATTCGGCAATGCATCCGGTCCAGAAACCTTATCTAAACGCAGATCTTTAATAGAATGAAGTATCTCTTGTTCGGTAATAGGAGAATTAATTCTAGCTACTGAATCATGATTCAAGGATGGATGACTGAGATTGTTCCAAGGCAGCCATGTCCGAGTTTCTAAAGGAATATATGTCTTTATAATAGTCAGAAAAAATATCCAGAATTTCTCTCAGGGTTTTAAGTAAGGTGTCATGATCTTGGATTAATTCAATAGTGGAATTTCCTTGGGTATTTTTCACTAATTTGGCTAACAATTTGTCCGCTTTGTTGCCATAGCTGTAACATTTAGCTTTTGTCTTTAGATTAGACATGTGCAGCCGCGAAAAATTTGGTTTGGTTCGATTCGAACCAATTCGAATTTCGGTTTGGATCGATTTGAATTCGGAAGAAATCGAATTAATTCGTTTCGGATTCGTGTAAAATTCGGTTCGGTTCGATTCGGTTCGAAACGATTCGGATTTTCGGAATTTCGTCACTGTTAAGTGGGATGTGCTGTGTATTACACTAGTATACTGTACAATACTAGTGTAATAAATGGCCATCCGAATCCATCCGAATAAATTCAAATCGATTCGGATTTTTTCGGTAGATTCGGCACTGCCGCAATTCGGAAATTCGAATCGATCCGAATTCCGAATTTGGCAAAATTCGTCCGAATTTCGATTCGGACCGAACCGAATCGCACATGTCTACTTTAGATATGCCTGGGCTGCTGATTGCATTAAAGGGACACTGAACCCAATTTTTTTCTTTTCTGATTCAGATAGAGCATGACATTTTTAGCAACTTTCTAATTTACTCCTATTATCAAATGTTCTAGACTTGTGCATGATCGAAAAATTCGTTTCGACTCGGATCGATTCAGATTTTTTCGAATTTCGGTTCGGATCGATTCGAATTTGGAAAAATTTGAATTAATTAGTTTCTAATTTGTTTAAAATTTATTCGGATTCAAATAAATTCGGCTGCATTCGGTTCAGTTCGGAAATTCGGAATTTCGGTATGTGTTAGGTGGGATATGCTGTGTATTAGACTAGTATTATGTACTGTATATTAGGTGTAACCGATAGCAGAGTGATATAACCTAATATACTGTACAATACTAGTGTAATCCATTGCCATCCGAATCTACCGAATAAATCCGAACTAATTTGGATTTATTCGTAGATTCGGCACTATTTTAATTCGGAAGTTCGAATCGATCCGAATTTACCGAATTCAGCCGAATTTCCGAATCGATCCGAAACAAATCGCACATTTCTAAAATGTTCTACATTCTCTTGGTATCTTTATTTGAAATGCAAGAATGTAAGTTTAGATGCCAGCCCATTTTTGGTGAACAACCTGGGTGTTCTTGCTGATTGGTGGATAAATTCATCCACCAATAAAAAAGTGCTATCCAGAGTTCTGAACCAAAAAAGAAGCTTAGATGCCTTCTTTTTCAAATAAAGATACCAAGTGAACAAAGAAAAATTGATAATAGGAGTAAATTAGAAAGTTGCTTAAAATTGCATGCTCTATCTGAACCACGAAAGAAAGAAATTTGGGTTCAGTGTCCCTTTAAATAGGTGTCTCTCTCTTCCTTAGCTAAGGTATATCTTCCCCAATTCTCAGATGTGGGCTGGCTTAGATATCTTTTATAAGCATTAGTAAGTGCTCTTAATACTTCCTTCTCTCTAAAAGCGGCCTTCCTCTTGAATTCTGCCATGTAAGCTATAATATCCCCCCTTATCACCGCCTTTGCAGCTTCCCAAAAAGAAGGTTGATTTCTCTACCAAACCTATATTCAAAGAGATAAATTTGGTCATCTTAATATTTAACCAATTTTTAAACTTCAAGTTATTAGTTAGAAATTTTGGAGAGAAAAACACTGTGAAGAGAACAATGTTTTATATAAAGGAATTTCTTAAATAATCGGGGCATGATCTGAGATGCAAATTAGTATAATTCTGGATTTTGCCCCGCTCTTAAACAAACTATTGTTGACAAGAAATAGATTGATTCTGGAGAGGGAGTTAGCATTTCTAGCCTTGCAAGTAAAATTTCTTAAATCTGGATGCTGTAGCCTCCAGATATCTCTGAGTGCTAAGTTTATTCTTAAACATTTTGGCCTCTTAGATATCTCTTTTCGACTTATGTTGATTAGGAGATTGTCTGGATCTATCAAGGGGGACCTGCGGGGCCATATTAAAATCCCCTGCCAAAATGATGTTCCCTTCATCAAGCTGAAGTATTTTGGTCTGCAAGGATTCCCAAAATCTCAGATCAAAGTAATTAGGAGCATAGATATTGCAGAGTGTATATATAGTATTTGCAAGTTTAATTTTTAAAATCATAAACCTGCTTTTAGGATCCTGAATTACCGAGATTACTTCATATACTACATTATTCCCCAATAAAATAGCCACCACTCTTTTCCTGCCTATACTTGGGGTAGCAAAAATCTCCCTTACCCAAGAAGATCTCAGTTTCAGTCTTCAGCACTGAGATGAGTTTCCTGGAGAAAGGCAATATCTGAATTAAGCTTCCTCAAGTGTGAGATAACCGTTTTACGTTTTATTGGGGATGAAATACCACCGATATCGCAGAAAGTTAAGACAAAAATCTTTACTCTAGACATATCCTAAGGAAGATAGTAGGAAATTGTTGAAAAATAACAACAAAAACAAAAAAAAAAACTGCACAAGCAGTTCACCATAACCGAACCGTCCGATTTATCAAGTGTCCACCAGACACTTGATAAACCGGCCCCCTTATCTAGATCAGCTGAGAGTCACATAGTCTGTTTATTTTTTATATGGTCCCTGCTGCTTACTACCAGTATGTATTGTAACAAGTAGATATTAAACCTTATCAGTTACCAAGAATTTCATTAAAAACTTTCCTAAAAGTGCCAGAGAATTTTTAACATTTTAATATCACTCCATTTAAACAGAAGAAGAGGGGTTTTTTTTTGTCTTTTTAATTTACCTATCAAAACTATATATTTTTTGGTAGGGAAACCATAGTATATTTTGCCGCCAAATACTATCATATTTAAAAATAAAAATAAAAATACCTTAGTCGTAAGATAAATGGTTGTAAAAGCTTCTCTGGGGTCCCCTTTTTCAGAAAAAGCAGACATGCATGGCTCTACCATTGTAGAAGGTTGCTAATTGCAGCTGCGTACCATACTTCTGAAATTCCCAGCAGTGAATGGGTTAATCGGGTAGTTTGTTAATTTTAACTGTAGTGTAGAGATTACCCTCCCACCTGACACCTCCCACCCCCTGATCACTACCTGATCCCCCCCAAACAGTTATCTTCCCTCCCACTCACTGTTCCCCACCATCTTAGTTTGTTAGTATGTAGTTTTGGGATATATTTTTATTAAAATGTATTTATTTTTTATTTCTGTAGTGCAGGGAACCCTCTTCAACTAACAACCTTATTGATACCCCCAACAGCTGTCTAAACCTCTCACTCCCACTACCCCCATAATCTTTGTCTGCCAGTAACAAATTAAATATATTTTTATTTTATAGGGAATAATCCTTTTTTGTGTAGTGTAGTGAAACCTTCCCCTCCAAGATTGCATGTTTTTTCTGCAGTGTAGGGTCTTCCACCAGCCTCCAGCCAATCTTGTCCATAGCTGTAGGGCTCCATCCCTAAATAAAAGTGCCACCCACTGGCCATTAGTAATACAACAGTACCGCAGATGTTTGGATTAACTTGATTGGTTATCAATGTGTGGCACGAGAGCCTGACCTAGAATCATATACCATTAATATAAATGGTATGTGTGCAGCCATAGTTGTCTTGTATGTGGTGGAACACTATTAAAAAAAATATAATCTTGACATTGAATATTTATTGCTTATCAAATTTTTCATTTTTATCAAGTCTTACTATGAATATGTAGTGTATATATATGTGTATATATATGTGTATATATATGTGTATATATATATATAAATATATATATATATATATATATATATATATATAGATATATATATATATATATATATATATATATATATATATATATATATATATATATATATATATATATATATTAATATCTTTTTAATATAGTAATTTTATTAGCATTGGCAAAATTTTAAGAACCGCTGTTCTAATCAACTGTAAATTGTCTTTTTTTTAACTGTGTTTATAAAAACAGGAATAATGTATATTCTTTTGTGCATTTGTAAATGAACTTAAAAATGCCTATGTTTTATATAATTAGGATATCACATTTTATTTCACTCTCTAAAACAAACAAACATCTGCACCTCCACATTATGGTGCAGTGCTTGCACAATACCCTGAACATTAAATAAGTCACTGCTGTGATTAGTTTAAGGGTTTTTATAAAGCAAGTGACCCAATATGTAATTTACAGTTCCTGAATGTCAATACGCTACCACAACACAACGTTCTTACCTTAATAATGTCACTGGGCTAATGTCACAAGTTGTATTATGGAACAGTTGCATGAAGGCGTTAGATTGAATTCTCTGTAAACTGTGGAATAAAAAACAAAAAAAAAACACACACTTATAAGAAGCCAGTCAACGTGATGCTTAAAGGGACATGAAACCCAACATTTTTCTTTCATGATTCAGATGGAGAATACAATTTAAAAAAAAAAAGTTTCTAATTTACTTATATTATCAAATTTGCCCTGTTCTCTTCTTATTCTTTGATGAAGAGATATCTAGATAGGTTACGTGCACATGTCTGGAGCACTACATGACAGGAAAATGTGCTGCTATCTACTGCTTTTGATAAATGCCGGTGAGGTAGCTCAGTTGGGAAAATGCCCTGACTACAAAAGCCGATCCAAAGGTCACAGGTTCAAATCCCGGCAGGGCCGACTCAGCCCTTCCGAGGTCGATAAAATGAGTACCTTTAAATTGGGTAATAATAACAGCTATTACTATTCAGCTGCCGATTTGGTTAATTCTGAGAGCGAGCACTGAAAATAAAGTGCTTTGAGTCCCACTGGGAGAAAGGTGCTATATAAATACTAGTTATTATAATGTACATTGTTACAAAACTGCTGCAATATAATAAAACAGACAGTGCACACTCCTGAACGTACATTCCTGCTTTTCAGCAAAGGATATCATGAAAACAAAGAAAATTGATAGAATTTAGTAAATTGGAAGGTTGTTTAAAACTGTAGGCTCTGTCTGAATCATGAAATAGCAGTATTGGGGTTCTATGTCCCTTTAAAGTGGATCAAGTGTACAATGTAGAGGGTTAAAGCTGCCTTTTCTATATTTGCAGAAAAACAATTTGAACAGATTTTACTGTTAAAAAGGAATAAGCAAAAAAATATAAAATAAAAAAAATAAATAATTAGGCTGCCCATAACGGGGACACATATGAAAAATACATGTCAGGGCTGTTTTCAGGGCTGTTTAAAGAACTGACATATGTATTTTTCATACGTGTCCCTTTTTAAAGCGGCAATATGGTCACCCTAAAAATAATGGTTCCATCAAGATCTGCAGCCTGTTGCATGATGAATATACTTACAATGAAGAATCCTTCCTTTTGTTCTATGTTTAGCACACAATTGAGAAAAATGGAGGAGCCACACATGCTATCATGTCACCGCTCTTTCTTTGAAGCAATGCTGAACTGTAGGAGCCCTTTCCATGGTTGTATATGTGGACGTGCAAAACTAGAATGAAGTGAAAAGTGATGGAATGGAGAGAAAAATGGGAGGGGCCATCCATCTTTTGGTGACTACCTACCCAACTGCTTACCTTATTATCAAATTGCCTTCATTCTCTTGGTATCTTTATTTGAAAAGCAAGAATGTAAGTTAAGATGCCGGCCCATTTTTTGTGAACAACCTGGGTTGTTCTTGCTGATTGGTGGATTCATTTAACCGACCAATAAACAAGTGCTATCCAGGGTACTGAACCAAAAAATAGCTTAGATGCCTTCTTTTTCAAATAAAGATAGCAGGAGAACGAAGAAAAAATGATAATAGGAGTAAATTAGAAAGTTGCTTAAAATTGCATGCTCTATCTGAATCACGAAAGAAAAAAATTTGGGTTCAGTGTCCCTTTAATTATTACTTTAGGCAATTAAATATATAAAACCCGGAAGTCGATCACACTCAGAAATATTATAACATTTTTGATGGTTACCATTTCGATTAGTTTTTCTATTATGACGGCTACTAGACTTGAAACTAAGTATGACTCCAGCACTATTAGACCATCAAGGCTTTTAAAGGGACATAAACTCAATTATTGATTTCATGATTCAGATAGAGAATGTGATTTTAAAGCAACATTCCAGTTTACTTCTATTATAACATTTGTTTTGTTCTTTTGATATGGTTGTAGAAAGGGGTACCTAGATAGCTGCCGATTGGTGGCTGCTCCTATATGCCTCCTGTAATTGGCTCTCCCAATGCATTCATCGAGCTCCCAATAGTGCATGGCTGCTTTTTCAACAAAGGATACCAAAAGAACAAAGCAAATGGGAAATTAGACATAAATTGGAAAGTTGTTTAAAATTGTATTCTCTCTCTCTGAATTTTGGGTTTCATGTCCCTTTCATGATGCCTTTGCTCTCTATTGATGTGGATCTTCACTAGCTGAAATCCGATTCCTAATACAGTAAATATTACAATGCTACAAAGGCATAAAAGGGAAACAAAACCCCAAAGTGTTCTTTCATGAATGAGAGCAAAAAAGTTTAAAAAAAAAGTTTCCAATCTACTTACTTATATTATAAGAATTTACTTTATTTACATGGTATTTTTTGTTGAAGAGATACCTAGGTAGTAGCGTGCCATGCATATGTCTTAAAGGGACCCTTAACACTTGTCTTCTAATAATCCCCAAAACCTACTTTTTCTTATAAATAAAAATAAAATAATCACTGCTGTTTATTTTATCTGTTCCTCTTACCCCAAACTTTTCAAAGGGATTGTTTTGAAATACAGTGTTGAGCCAGTGCCAAATTTCCTATGTAAGCTGCCATATTGTAGCGTGCGTTACAGGGCTCAGTAGTCACATGACACAGCATATTGGCTGTTACATACAGTACTTAGAGGAATATAACATTTGTCTGCAGTGTGTGAGCTGCAGTGAGACACATTTATTTCTCAGTCAGGGTGTAAATAGATTTAATTTGCCAGTCTATTGTATATAATACACATTATGCAGCAAATGCTAAGTGCATTACTTATGTTTTTAACTTCCCAACACACATTTATATTTTTTTTGAAACTCCACAAGTTTTCTGCTCTAAGCAGTGTGTTCAGGCACTGTTATTGTCAATTACTGACATGCTCCAGGAGGGGGAGAGGGAGGGGGAAGCTATAACGGAACGGAGTGAAGTTTGTTTGTGCAGATGATTTCTGCTTTTCATGACCTTTGATCCTGGTAATGTGAATCACTAAGGGCCGACAGTCAGCTTAGTATTCGTTTAGCAAGGATCGTTCCTATGCATTATTTATCAGTGTGATCTACTCCTGTCACTGACAGGAGTAGATCACACTGATAAATAATGCATACCAACGATCCTTGCTAAACGAACTGTATGTAACAGCCAATATGCTGTGTCATGTGACTACTGAGCCCTGTAACGCACGCTACAATATGGCAGCTTACATAGGAAATTTGGCACTGGATCAACACTGTATTTCAAAACAATCCCTTTGAAAAGTTTGGAGTAAGAGGAACAGATAAAATAAACAGCAGTGATTATTTTATTTTATTTATAAGAAAAAAGTAGGTTTCAGCAATTTTCATTAGGTGTTTAATGTCCCTTTAAGAACTATAAGGCAGCAGTTTTGCAGCTTTTTAGCACTAGAAGGCAGTAGGCTGCAAAATGTACAACACTGTTAGAAACATTCTTGCACAACTGCTAGTATATAGTTCTTGAGACACTGAGCCTACCTACCTATTTTTTTTTTTTGGGGGGGTTAACATAGGATACCAATAGAACAAAATAAATTTGATACTAGAAGTAAGACACAGATTGCCCAGAAACAGATTCCGGGTGCTAGTATAAAGCTACACAACAAAAAACAAAAAAACTTTCATTACAGAGCCATCCCCAGTGCGTTTTTTTTTTTTTTTTTTTTTTTTTGTGGTTTGGTCCTCATTGTGTTTACAAATAAATTTTAACTTTAGTTTTGTGACGTCCCCATACAAATATATTTTTTCAGAAGCCCAAGCATTTATAGAATATAACTTTAGTTTTGAAAAATGTAATAATTACATATTTTGATGGTTACCATTGATAATTTTGTGATGGCTACCCCAGGACATACTTGAAAACGAGAGAAATCTCAATGTATCCTTCCTGGTAAAATATTTTATAAATAAATAAATAATAATGAGAAAACACCACCATATGAAATATAAATACATTTGTGTATCATTTTCTCTTTAACAGGGCATAATATTGAGGGCTATTGTGTGTATATGTATTTAAACTGTTTTTAGCAGATAGAGGCTCCACTGCCCCCATACAGTAAATACATTAGGTTAGTGACTGCCATCTTTATGCCCAACACTTATTAATAAAAGGGGTATGAGGCCCCACACTAAAAAAAGGGGGTACTACTCTTTAAACTGGGGTCTAATACCCCTATGTTTCTAATGGGGGCAATGAGGGCTATAAGAGTTTAGCCTCTCCCTCCTCAAACATTGCACAGGTGTATACCCGGGGAGGAAGATCCCTCTTTCATATTAGGGGTCTCATAAATAAATCAAAGGGGGGGATAGGGGCTCTGTAGCAGCCCCCTCCCCCACCATTAGAAATCAATTAGTTTTTACTGGGACTGGTGATCAACATTTTTAAACAGTTATCAGCAAACAGTATTGCACTATTTGTTTTGCTCTCCTTTCACAGGTTTATCTTATCAAATCATTGTAGTTGAGGAGAATTGTCTGTGGATCTTGACACTAATAAATTGATTGTGTAGGGCTACAGAATTAGGATATCTTCACCTCTATTTATCTGGATTATGACAATAAGACTTTTGTATCTTGTGTGCTGGCAATGCATATAGTGGTTTATGTCAAGGTACCTGGCAGGGTATAATTGTCTTTAATGGACTATAGTTTTGCTATGTTTTTATTTTTATGTTTATTAGTAAGTGTTTTTATTAAATATGTATTTTTAAAATGAATTAAATAATGGGTGTGTTGTGGGGGGGGGGGGGTAGTGATTAAATTGTTAATGTGCTGGGGGTATTGTGCTTTTTAAATTAGGACAAAAAATGATTTTTAACAAGCTTGAGCTATCCTAGAGAGCAACATAATCAGTATACTAAATACAATTCTAAAAACCATCCATTAGATACCTTGACAGATTGGCTCTGTCTAGCCTTTAGACTAGAAAAAACACACAATCTTTATACAAGATGGCTCATGTATGATTTACAATATTAACCCCATTTTTACACCCCTCACAGGATTTAGAGAAAGTTACCAAGAAAACGATCTTGAAAGAAATATTTTTGTTCTATGATGTTTTGTGTTACCCAACATCACACTCATGCAATGCTATCTATATGTAATACTAATCACTAGTTATATCTATGTTCCTAATATGCCATAATTAATAAGATATATATATTTTTAACTCTTCAGTTAGGTGCTGTGCAATATAGCATCACTATTTAGCACAGATGTATGCCTCTTATATATACAAGATACTTCCAATACTCAGAGGATAAATGATTACCCCATGAAAACTTTAACCTACTATTTTAATACAATACCAGTAGCACTTAATATTGTTAATTAGACCTTCTTCAAGCAATTGTCCTGATTTACTCTGTAAGCACCATAACTTCCCATATACACACTTCCTTAATTGGCTAGATATATTAATATTAAGCTATACTGTAATAGACAGTATCCCAAAATATATTTGTCTCAGATGGTTAGTTTATAACCACCTCAAGTATGGAATAGTTCCAGCATATCCTCCATAAGCCAATCTCCTTAATTTGGCTACATAAGAAAAGGTTTACTGGAAAAAATAAATGGTTTCAGTCCATTTGATGAACTACTATATTCAGATAGCAGTGATATTTC
Source organism: Bombina bombina (assembly GCF_027579735.1). Lineage (NCBI taxonomy): Eukaryota > Metazoa > Chordata > Amphibia > Anura > Bombinatoridae > Bombina > Bombina bombina. The sequence continues at coordinate 114,105,817 of NC_069508.1, read as the reverse complement.
TTTTCCCAAAAACTTATTTTATTTAGGCATCAAATATCCTTGATATCCTTGCATCTGGTGATTAACCCTTAACAAACAAAGAATTCAGCTTTGGCTGTAGTCACTCCTTAACTGACTCTAAATGAGCCTTGTACGACAACCAAATTTGAGATTTTAACAGTCGACTAGTTTCAGACTTTTTTATAGCCGGCTTCCATAACATTATCATAAAGGAAAGACAGAAAGTCATGGGTAGCTATTGAGTGCATCTGAGGCAACCCATACAAAAGTTCAAGCGTGCCCTCTTTTCTTCTTTCTTGGCCTTCTAATCCTCCCACCACTTGCTTGCTAGCGATTTCAGTGCCTCTTTAAGTATCAAATCAGGATGCTCAATGTAGTCAACCGACCTTAAATTTATTTGTCCGGGAAATAACTTATGTGCAGGTTTTTCTTTGTATTCTTTAAAAACCATACGTTCCAGCAAATACAGTGTATTTACAAATAGGTACAAGCCTACCCTCTGGTTTCTTAATGGAATACTCCAGTAACTCCGGTTACTCAGGTTCTGCCTCTCCTACCCCGGAGGCTGTCACCCCCCATGCCGATTCCTCCGCAGGACGGGAAAGACTGTCTCAACAGGGACCGTGGTAGAACCTGAAGCTATACTTCTCTTTCTACTTGACAATGCCTATACCTCTGGCCACGTTTGCCTCAGCACATTCAGGCCGGAGTGTGATGGACTCCCGGAGGATCCAGCCTGCGGTTCTTTTCTTTAGTGGCTTCTGCACGGTCTTCCCATGCCCTGTATGATATCTATCTTTCCGGCAAGGTGTCCGTCTTGCCCAGGAATTGTGCAGGCGGGGGTTTGATCGCGCCAGCAAGCGCTCCTCATCATGCTCAGCCACCGGATCAGCCAAATATGTACTTTTATTGACCAACTCCACGTTAGAACTACAGCCCGAAACCCGAAGTGTGTTATGCATAATTTACATTCCAATTTTTATTATTAAATATATATTTCTCTATATATCGGATAATGTTAATATAAAATACATATCTATACCTATATATCTATATAAATAGATATACAGGTATAGGTATATACAGATATAACAAATGTATTTAAAATAATAATAGCATTGTCCTGTATGTGAAGAACATTGGAATGTGAAATATTTATAACTCCTGTTGGGTTAATGTGCAAGATTTTTTTTCTTCTTCGCTCTCCATTGAAGTATATGGGGAGAAAAAAACAGTGTGTCACAATATCCGAGGTTCTGAAGTTAGCGTGTGTCGGATTTTTTCGCTTGAGGACAAAAGTTTTATTTTAAATTTAAATAGATAGTTTTATTTTAAACTTTTAATACACACGCTATCCTGCACGCACAAAAATATTACTCCTAGCAATGTTTATGCTCGAGCGGGAGCTCTAAATAGTGAGCCACTTTAAATCTAGACTTATATGCACAGTCACCAATTAGCAACTAGCTCACAGTAGCGCATGGATGCTCCTGAGCCTATCTAGGTATTTTGCTCAATAAAGGATCCCATTAGAACAAAGTAAATTAGATAATAGAAATACATTCTTTATTTTTTTTACTTTACTGTCACTTTAAATGGATTGAATAGCTAACAATTATATCATATAAATAATTCATATAGATAGCACTGTGTTTTGTGCTGCAAAAAATTGTATAAAAACCACTCAGCCAATTTACTTCCGACTTTTAGACTTTTCCAGTCAAAGCAATTTGTTGACTGTATCCAGTTACAAGCACAAGAAAAACAGCTTTTAATTTTGATCCCGCAATGTTCATATAGATTGATAGATAGATAGTCATATAGATGTCAGAAAGATAGATAGATGATAGATAGAAAGATAGTCATATAGATGTCAGAAAGATAGATAGATGATAGATAGAAAGATAGATAGATAGATATCAGATAGATATATGTTAGATAGATAGATAGATAGATAGATAGATAGATAGATAGATAGATAGATATGTAGATAGATAGATGTCAGATAGATAGACAGACAGATGATAGATATATGTCAAATAGATATATAGATAGATATATAGAAATAGATACATAATATAGAGATAGATAGATAGATAGATAGATAGATAGATAGATAGATAGATAGATAGATAGATAGATAGATAGATAGATAGATAGATAGATGATAGATAGATGCCAGATAGATAGATAGTCATATAGATGACAGAAAGATAGATAGATGATAGATAGAAAGATAGACAGAAAGATATCAGATAGATAGAGAGATAGATATATGTTAGTTAGATAGATATATAGATAGATGTCAGATATATAGATAGATAGATAGATAGATAGATAGATAGATAGATAGATAGATAGATAGATAGATAGATAGGTATGTAGATAGATAGATGTCAGATGATAGACAGATAGATGATAGATAGATAAATAGATAGATGTCAAATAGATGTATAGATAGATAGATAGATAGAAATAGATCAATCTAGTCAATAGAAGGGGGCGCTAATATGTACATAAATACAAAAAAGATTTAGATTCCTCAACAACTTAAATTTACCTATTGATAACATTAATTACCATACAAGAGGCGTAACTAGAAACCATAGGGCCCAGGTGCAAGAATCTAAGAATCACCCATACCACATTGGTGTACTACATGAACAAGTGAGTACCCACTTGGCTCTTAATATACTGTGGTTTTGTACAAGCTTGATGATACCACATATGAGACGCCCCTCTGTTCTGTTTTATTTTTTATAGTAGACAGAAATAGATACATGATATAGATAGAGATAGATAGATGCCAGATAGATAGATGCCAGATGATAGATAGATGTCAGATAGATAAATAGATAGATGATAGATAGACAGACAGAAATAGATATATGAGATAGATAGACAGAAATAGATACATGATATCGATAGATCGATAGATAGATAGATAGATAAATGATAGATAGATTGATTGATAGATAGATGTCAGATAGATAAATGGATAGATGATAGATAGACAGACAGAAATAGTTACATGAGATAGATAGACAGAAATGGATACATGATATAGATAGATAGATGTCAGATAGATAGATAAATAGATAGATGATAGATAGATAGATAGACAGACAGACAGAAATAGATACATGAGATAGACAGAAATACATACGATATAGATAGATAGATAGATAGATAGATAGATAGATAGATTGATAGATCAGTATATGCTCAATAGAAATTCAAAACAAACTCTCTACCCCATGCCCCAAAAATAGTTAAATGTTATTAGACAAAGAGTCAAGTATGGTGGTCCTGTCATTTCTATATATATTTTTGGGAGTGGGGGAAAGAGATCTTATTTTGAGCAATAACTTAAATTCTGGCATAAATGTAAATATTTTGCCATTTAATAATAAGATATAATTCTGTAGCGATAGATTCTGTTTTATGACTATTTCACTCAAGAAACCTATTTAAGCACCAGCTGTTATGTATATGCAGCTAAACTACAGATTATAACTGATATTCCCAGAAGGCCTCTGTGCATTTACCAAGCAAATACAGTTTAATTAAACATTCATATAGCTTTGGATATTTCTTCTAAGACTTAAAGGGACAGAAAAAACCTTGCAATTGCAACATTCTGTTGCAGTCTTTCGATTGCTTAACATATCAGCAGAGTCTGAACGCTATAAGAATTGCTGCACATATGTCTCTTGACATTGGTGCATCTAATTTGTTCAGCTAGCCCCTAGCAGTTTACTGCTGCTTCTCAAAAAATATACCAAATGAGAATGAAGCAAATGTTAAAGTAGATGTAAATAGAAAACTTTATTTAAAATTATATGAATCATAAAAGTTTAATTTTTTATTTACTCTCCATTTAAAGGGATAGTAAACCCATTTTTTTTCTTTCATGATTCAGATAGAGCATGCAGATTTAAGCAACTTTCTAATTTACTCCTATTATCAATTCTTTGTTCTCTTGCTATCTTTATTTGAAAAAGCAGGAATCTAAGTTAAGGATCCGGACCATTTTTGGTTTAGCACCCTGGATAGTGCTTGCTGAATCAACAAGCGCAACCCAGGTGCTGAACCAAAAATGGGCTGGCTTCTAAGCTTACATTCTTGCTTTTCAAATAAAGATAGCAAGAGAACGAATACAAATTCATAATAGGAGTAAATTAGAAAGTTGCTTCTATCTGAGCCATAAAATAAAAAAAATGGGTATACTATCCCTTTAAGTCTAACATACTGGACAAAGGTCTATAGAGATTTTTTTTTTATTACAGACAGACAGTCATTTTCCAATACAGATTATGAGTGGAGCGTGAGTGTAAAGGGTTTTTTTCACAGGTATTTGTGCGAGTCTGTTTTTTCGCTCATATTACAAGTTGAAAAGTAAACTTGATTGCTTAAGTGCAATTGAAGTTAGAGCGCTTCTGGTTAACGCAACCTCAGAGCTCTGGGTAACTGTTTTGTGAAACAAAAAAAAGTGTCAAAAACACATAAAAAATACATTACAAAGTACATTTACAATGCTCATAATAACACCATCTAATTAAAATGAATAAAAAAATATTGCGCAAAAAAAGTTATAAGGGCACAAATGAGATCTCAGGTGTTAGAGAAAAACAAGGCAGGCAAATGGGCTTTAATACTGAGATACATACATATATATGTCTAATGGATATGTGTGTATATATATATATATATATATATATATATATATATATATATTTATATATTTATATATATACATACAGTATATATATATATATATATATATATATATATACACACACAGCATTAGCCCATTATCCAAGTGAAAAAATAACCATTGTGTAGTTGATCAATGAAAGGCACAACATAATAATTCTGCATTTAAATCAGTGATTATCCTGTGCAGTGATGCGCCATTTTGTCAAGCCCGGTGGAATGTTAACCATTTGGTGTCTTAAACCTATTGCCGATTCTATTTACAGTGAAATACCATATACATACAAATAAGATATACAATGACTGGCTTGATGAGGGGAAGTTATTTATGGGGAACCAAAAAAGGGGGGAAGAAATATATACATTCAAAGCAGTTAGTTAGTTACATCACAGTATCATTTAAATGGGCAGTGATAATCACCCCTAATACAGAAGATGTGGAACAATTTATTATTACCTTGTATGTATATGGTATTTCAATGTAAATAGAATCTGCAATAGGTTTAAGACACCATGGTTAATATTTCACCTGGCTTGGCATAAAAAGGCATATCACTGCACAGGATAATCACATGCCTGACGAAGCCCAATAGCAAGGTTGAATGGGTGAAACACATGTAGCAAGCTGCTAACCACGCCCACAGGAGCTCCGTGAGCGTGGAATTTGTTTGTTTGGTCCTTAGCGGCACCTGGTTGCCACCACACACGCTTGACACCATCTGAACCAAATAGGTTTACCTTGGTCTCATCGGACCACAGGACATGGTACCAGTAATCCATGTCCTTAGTCTGCTTGTCTTAAGCAAACTGTTTGCGGGCTTTCTTGTGCATCATCTTTAGAAGAGGCTTCCCTCTGGGATGACAGCCATGCAGACCAATTTGATGCAGAGTGTGGCGTATGACGGACTGACCCCCTCAACCCTTTAACCTCTGCAGTAATGCTGTCAGCACTCATACGTCTATTTTCCAAAGAAAACCTCTGGATATGAAGCTGAGCATGTGCACTCAACTTCTTTGGTTGACCATGGTTAGGCCTGTTCTGAGTGGAACCTGTCCTGTGAAGCCATTGTATGGTCTTGCCCACCGTGCTGCAGCTCAGTTTCAGGTTCTTGGCAATCTTCTTATAGCCTAGACCATCTTTATGTAGAGCAACAATTCTTTTTTTCAGATCCTCAGAGAGTTATTTGCCATGAGGTGCCATTTTGAACTTTCAGTGACCAGTATGAGAGAGTGTGAGAGCGATAACACTAAATTTAACACACCTGCTCCCCATTCACACCTGAGACCTTGTAACAATAATGAGTCACATGACAACGGGCAGGGAAAATGACTAATTTGGGTCAATTTAGACATTTCCACTTAGGGGTGTACTCACTTTTGTTGTCAATGGTTTAGACATTAATGGCTGTGTGTTGAGTTATTTTGAGGGGACAGCAAATTTACACTGTTATACAGGCTGTACACTCACTACTTTATATTGTAGCAAAGTGTAACTTCTTCAGTGTTGTCACATGAAAATATATAATAAAATATTTACAAAAATGTGAGGGGTGTACTCACTTTGTGGGATACTGTATATATATGTGTGTACATTGGAACCATTTGCAATTATGAGTTGAATAGGAGCACCAACAGGCTGAGGTATGATATCAGGCAATATATGCAACATTTGTACATTTAATAAAGAATAACAGATGAGTATATAAGTAAACAACAGTAAAAACAATTCAAATTGTAGAGCAAATCCCACTGGCAATAAAAAAATTAAAAATAAATAAAAATGATAATAAAAAGAAAATCCCAATGTGGGATTAAACCGAAACTGCTCCAGTGAAAAGTCAGAAATGATCTAGTTAGTGAATAAGTTCTTTGAAGAAGTGATGACCCAAAGACAGTGAATATCCATTTACATGTGATGTTAATACAAAAATAGAAAAAAATTAAAAATGTAAAAAATATATATATTGTGTACATGTGAAAAAATAAACAACTGAACTGGAATATCCTTGTAATTGCTAATCCTAAACGGATATTCCACCTAGCACTTAGCAATCACAAGGATATTCTAGTTCAGTGTTTTATTTTTTCACATGTACATGTTATATATACTTTTTATATTATTATTAATTTGCTTTATTTATTCTTCATTTTTTATCCCTAGTGGAATTTGCTCTACAATTTTAATTGTTTTTATTGTTATTATATACTCATCTGTTATTCTTTATTAAATGTATTAATTTTTTATATATTACCTGCTTTTATATATTGCCTGATGTCATACTTCAGCCGTATTCAACGCATAATTGTATTCCTTCCACCTTACTGATCCTGTTAGGTGATCAAGAATAGTGAGCTTGCATGCCACATCGGCGCTGTTAACTTTATCCTGTGTCTACCCTCTTTTAGCCTCTTGAAACCATTTGCAGTCAAGTAGATGAAAACATGTAAAAGCATATTTCTGCAATATCCCTATTTAATAAAGCTTTATACTGTGTATTTACTGTAAATATTTTACATTCTAATGTTCTGCACATAGCAGACTATGTGCTATGTATTTATAAATATATATTCCTATATATATATATATATATATATATATATATATATATATATATATATATATATATATATATAACTATATATATATATATATATATATATATATATATATATAATCATATATATATATAATCATATACATATAGCTATAGATGTATTGTACTAAAAAAATATCAGATACTGTACATGTAGAAATATGTATTTTTTGAATAAATAAACACATTCTGCTCTGTGAAGAACATTGGAATGTGAAATATTCATATTTTAATGGTGGGTTAGCAAACTTGAGAATATGTGGTCGGGTTTGCGCATGAGTAGGGTGTTAGTTTTTCCCCCCACTTTTTCTGCTTCATTGACTTCGATGAGGGAATACGTTATTCTAAGTTAGTCTTTTTACACGCGTTGGGTTCGCACGCCAATGAAAACAGTTTACTTTCCACTTGTAATACGAGCACTACCCAATGCATGTAAAAAGCTTACTTCTAACAAAGTTAAATACAGATTCACTTGTAATCTGGCCCTATATTAGTTGTTTAAATATTGAAAAACAATAAGGGTAAAGTTAATGACCATAAAGCAGTGAGCTCTACCATATTATAACTTAGGTTATCTTTTCTGCTGAGGTCAATTAGGAATGGTTATAAATGGCTTACTAGAGTGTGCAACCAATGACTGTGTGAAAAATATCTGGGTTTGTATGTCCATGTTTAAAAGGACATGAAACCCAAAAATGTCCTTTTATGACTCAGATAGAACATACATTTTTAAACAACTTTCCAATATTATCAATTTTGCTTCATTCTCTTTGTATCCTTTATTGAAGCAGCAGCAATGCACTATTGGGAGCTAGCTAAACACATCGATAAGTCAAAGATAAGAGTTATGCCAATCAACCGCTAACTCCCAGCTTATGAGCCTACCTAGGTATGCTTTTCAACAAATGATGCTAAAAGAACAAAGCAAATTAGATAATGGAAGTAATTTGGAAAGTTTTTTTTAAAAGTGTATTCTCTATCTGAATCAGGAAATAATTAGTTTGAGTTTCCTGTCCCTTTAACACAAATTGGAAAGCCCACAATATTCAGAATTAAATTACAGTAAATGAGAAGAAAATAAATAATAAAAGTATAATGCAAAGTTGTTTTACTACCTGCAATTAAACAATTTATATTAATATCTTGAAGTGTTTCAATGTCTCTTTAAGAATGTTTGACATTACCGGCATCATTAAAGGAAAGGTGCCAAATATATTGTGTATATTCAAGGTCAAATGTAATCACAGACAAGTGCAGCAATGTCATCAGAATGTGTTAATGTTGTTTGTACTTTAAGAGGTCCAATCTGTAATTCTATTAGCTGCAAGAACGCACAGTTTATTTATCTTTACTATATTTAGTCTGGATGCTGTGAAGCTTGCATGGAATTTTAGTGATTCACACGTACAATATTGTTTGCTTTACTCTAATTATTCAAATATTTTGTTGCTGAGTATTTTCTCACTTTTGTACCATGGTTGATTTTACACTTTCTGCATTTAACCTCTTTACTGCTGAGTAGGGCTGGGCGAATGTGCTGAAAAGTGTAATTTGTTTGGTAGAATGAATAGTCCTGTAGAAAATCGGATGTTGATAAGAATTAAAATACATTAAAATTCAGCAATCGAATGTTATTTCCGGTTTTCAAATGTTGTTTTCATTTTCAAATGTTTCGAATTAGATTGAATATCCACATTCAAAATTTCAAATGTAACATTCGATTTAACAAATATTATTCATAAGTTCAATAGTTCATATGGTAGGGAATTCAGTAAATTGATACATAACATATACAAATATACCAATTTGAATGTTTCTATTTAGAATATTGCATAATTTGAATATTACATTTAAAGAGAGCATTAGAAATACTATTACAAATATATAGATAAAAAAAAATTAAAATTTGAATATTGCATAATTTGAATCGAGTTATAAGAAAACTTTTGATTGAAAATTACATTAAAAGAAAGAATTAGAAATACTATTACATTTAAACGAATGAACGGATGTGTTAAACAGTTTAATTTTTTGAATATTGCAAAACATTCGCTCATCCCTACTACTGAGCAATTTCTTGTCCCTGGGCAGAAACTGATTTTTGAGTTTAATGCACTTTATATTTAACCATTCATTTCAGTATCTCGTCGGTGGTTTACCTACTCACGTTCATGTAAAATGTATTGTATTAATTTCAGTTTTATATACAATTTTAATCAACTTTCCAATTCACTTGTTATCTAATTTGCTATTTCTTCAACAAAGGATACCAAAAGAATGAAACAATGTACATGTGTGAGCCATAACATGAGGCATAGAGGCATATATATATGCAGCCACCAATCAGCAGCTTCTGAGTCTACCTAGGTATGCTTTTCAGCAAAAGATACCAAGAGAAGAAAACAAATTATTAAATCAAAGTAATTTGGAAAGTTGTTTAAAATTGCATGCTCTATCTGAATCATGTAAGAAAAAAATTGTAGGATTTATGTTTCTTTAAGATGAAATTTAAATTTATAGTTATATGGTGCTGCATACTATACTATAAGACTTCCCTATCACCATTAATCACCCTAACCACTCCTAAAATGCCTTCATCTTAAATACGACACCTGAAACGCCGTTTTGGAAATGAAAGAAAATGGCATCTATTCTTTAAATGCATAACTAGAAACAAAAAACTGGCCAGCAAAGTGCAGAACACACCCTATATATACTGATTCTGGTGCTTACTCTGGGGATACAAGAGTAAATCAATAAGTCCTACTTATTGGTGAACATTACTGCAGTAAAAGTATATTGTCCTACATTGTATTGAGAGTGCAGATTCCAAATTTCAAGTGTCTAAAGTTAACCCTTTTTTATTTACAGGGCATTTTGGGCAAGCTGTTGAGACATTTGTACAAAACAGAGTAAATAGCATGCAGCCATCAAATACCTGATGAAAAGGATATAGTTGATACATAAGTAAACTATGTTCACACTTTCTTCACAGTTAAAAAGTGATGTCTGGAACTGAAGCTGAGAGGATAGTCATGTGAAGATGCGCTTGCTCCCGTCACTGTTACCACTAATAGACCATGGAGAAAATTCAGGACATGATGATGGGTGCTTGAAGATTTAGCATACAGAAAATAGCCACAGGTGTGTCATTTGGCATTGTACATTCAATGTTATTGAATTGTTTGGACATGATGCTTGATGGCTACCCAGTAAACCAGAAGACATTACATTCACACAATGAACCTCTTACCTTAATTCAATTAAATCCTAATCATTTTTATAGGTACGTTTTCACCACTTCAGACACAAGACAAAGGCACAATTCAAACAGTGGCAGCACAATGACTTGCCACCTCCTTAGGAACTTTACATTCAAGTAAGTGCTGGAAGGGTTATGTCATCCATGTTTTGGAATGAAAAGTGAATGTTCATCCTTTGAAGGATCACTTATCAGGAACAAGTCTTGAGAGATGAGGAAATCATGGAGGCTGTTCATTTGTTGCTGGACACTAAAAATATGGGCTTCATTTATCAAACTGCAAGTGCAGCTGTGGAGAACTTGCGGTGTCGGTGTAGGGTTGAATGAGTTAGCCTGCAGCCGATAGAAGAAACATTTAAAATGCTAAACGCCATCTCCAAGTTGGACGATTAAAATCACCATAGACTAGTCCAATGTGGGGTTATTGACAAATGCTCACTCACTCAAATATTTCTTTGTTTCAAATGATTAAAAGTTCATAAACATGCAGGGAAGTAAGGAAGGGCCCCCTGATGCGTTTTGTGCATATACAGCGCTTAATAATAGGTAATTGTCAAGTTGCTATCACCTGATATTTAAGGCAAGCTTGACCAATCAGATTATTCCCATATAGACCTAGTCAAAATTGCCCATTGGACATTTAAGGTGGTATTGAACAAATGAACAAATAAAAACAATTAATTAGACTAAAAATCATAGTAATGACAAAATAACCTTGCTCTGTGTACTCAAAAAAAAGAAAGGTTAAATGCAGATAGACAAGGCATGCCAACACTCATATGCATTATGGTAAATAATTTTTACATAGATATTATTTGATAATTATTTATATATATTAAAGGGACACTGAACCCAATTTTTTTCTTTCGTGATTCAGATAGAGCATGTAATTTTAAGCAACTTTCTAATTTACTTCTATTATCAATTGTTCTTCGTTCACTTGCTATCTTTATTTGAAAAAGAAGGCATCTAAGCTTCTATTTTGGTTCAGTACTCTGGACAGCACATTTTTATTGGTGGATGAATTTATCCACCAATCAGCAAGAGCAACCCAGTTTGTTCACCAAAAATGGGCCGGCATCTAAACTTACATTCTTGCATTTCAAATAAAGATACCAAGAGAATGAAGAAAATTTGATAATAGGAGTAAATTAGAAAGTTGCTTAAAATGTCATGCTCTATCTGGATCACAAAAGAAAAAAATTGGGTTCAGTGTCCCTTTAACAATCGAAAAAGTTAAAATAATATATAGGGGAATTTTGTCCACCTGGCATTTGATAAATTGGCACTATGTATTTTTTTTTTTTAAATGTCCAAGTGCTTTAAGCAAACCAAGAAGGGAAGAAATGTAAAACAAATTAAAGGTACAGATAGTTAAAATAAAATGCAGTTCTCCACCAGTCCTAATGTCACTTATGTGCATCCCTAATTGTTAATGTCTAGAACCATTCCTCTTAGTGCTATGAGAAAAGTTTAATAAGACCAACATTCTAACACAGCTGAACAGTTCTGCTTGAAATTTGTCAGGGAGCTATGTGTGAAGATTAAGTTAATTTGAGGAAAAACAATAATCATAACAATAATCAAAGCAGAATGTAAAACGATATTTGTGTTTTGTACATGCTAAAATAATTTGAATTATACATGTGAACTATTAAATGGTTGATAATTGTATGTACAGAGTGCATATGGCTGCAGGGTTTTCTAAATGGATAATATTTTGCATGTTCTTTGATTAGTGAAATTAATAGTCATGATAAATTAAGGGCTATATTTGCAAGTGAGGTGTAAATGTTTTTGCGCAATTCGTAAAAACTGACAACAAGTGAAGGGTGCACAGACTCATGTAATCACCCTAGACATATAAAAAACATGGAAGTGGACTGCACTCTCAGACTGGACTGGGTACACATCCTATGACCCTGCAACATGCTCAGCCCTGGGTGCTCACTGGCACTCACAGGAAGTTGTGCTGTCCCGAGAGTCACTGGCAAGTTAACCCCAGACTGGTCTGGGTGCAAGAACCATAGTGAAAATTACAAAACAAATATAACACACAGAGAAAGTTCAGCATTCACTTGCAAGCTCTCAGCTAAGATTAAAAGCAAAAATGGAAGGGTTAGTTACCGCATCTAGCCAAATGGGACAAGCCCAGGTACCACGTCAAGGTCCCTTCCAAAACTTGGGACCCTAAAACAGCGACACAATGCAAGCTCTCAATCCACCTAACTGGGAACAAGTGCAGGATGCACAGGCTTATGTAATCACCCTAGACATAAAAAACACGGAAGGGGACTGCACTCTCAGACTGGTCTGGGTACACATTCCATGACCCTGCAACATTCTCAGCCCTGGGTGCTCACTGGCACTCACAGGAAGCTGTGCTGTCCCCAGAGTCACAGGCAGTTAACCCCAGAAAGGTCTGGGTGCAAGAACCATAGGGAAAATTACAAAACAAATGAAAATATATATATATATATATATATATATATATATATATACTGTATATATATATATATACCTATTAATAATAGTCTATATATATAGGTATACATATATATTTATTAATGAATAAAACATATTCAATTATGTTATGAACATTGGAATATGAAATATTCATATTTTCATTTTGGGTTAGTGTAATTGTGAAAATGCTTTGTGCAAAAATCGTGTGTTAGTTTTTTTTTTTCCACTTTTTTTTCTCCATTGACTGTTTGTATAAGAATTACTTCAGATTCGAGAGTAAATTCTATTTACAAACAGCTGGCACAGCCATGGGTTCCTCCATGGCCCCCGCGTACGCCAACCTGTACATGTCTCAATTCGAAAATCTGTATCTATGGAATACTGCCAATTTGGCAGTAGTATGTTATTACAGATATATTTTAATGACATCTTCATGGTATGGCGGGGGACCATGGAGGAACTACTAGTTTGGTTTGAAACATTTAACACGGCCACAAGCAATGTTAAATTCAAAATGACGGTTGACAGACAGTCCGTTAATTTTCTAGACTTGACTGTGTTTAAAAAAACACATCAATTGGGCACAACCCTTTTTCACAAACAAACCAATCGGAACTCCATCTTGAGCGCTGACAGTTGTCATCCTCCTGCCCTCTTGAAGGGCATAGTCAGATCTCAATTTGTGAGAACCATGAGAAATAATTCAGAGATACAAACTGGGGTCTCCCTATTGGTAGGAGTGGGAGAAAGATTCCGTGAGCGGGGATACAAACCTTCCATTATCCAAGAAAACATGAGTGCAGCATCTTCACTCACTCAAGAAGAACTTATCAAGCCCACACCAAAGAAGGACACGAGTAACAAGCTTATCATGACCACTACTTTTACTCCAACTACCAAGAATACAGGACGCATCTTACATCAACATTGGCCTATTATGACATCAGACCCGAAGTTAACATTTACCAGACAGGTACAACCAATGGTGGGCTTCAAGAGGGGTATTAACCTCAAAGACCTCTTGATGCGTACAGATCAAAGAGCTAGCTACACCACAGGGACTAAAATAAACATCAAAGGATCATATAAATGTTTAGGCTGCACTACGTGCAATGGTTTGGTCAGTACTAAAACCTTTCATCATCCACACACTAATCGGAGGTACGTGATCAAGCATTCCATCACGTGTACTACCACACACGTGGTGTACCTTCTTTTTTGCCCATGTTCTTGCTTTTACGTGGGTAAAACCACAGGCACGTTACGGGAACGAATGGCAAACCATAGGTACGCAATCAGATTGGCACTTAAGCAGGGGGATTCTGACCAACCAGTTGCACGCCATTGTGTTAAGCAAGGCCATGCGGTATCTTCAATCCGATACATCCTCATCGATCATATACCCCCGCTTGATCGGGGAGGGGATAGGAGCAAGATACTACTCAAACGGGAAGCCCAATGGATCTTTAAATTGGGGACTATCCATCCAGGCGGATTAAACACCACCCCAGATTTCAAAAATCTTACCTAAGGGTATAAGATAGTGCTACATGCTTGGGGTATAACCTAGGGTCATTGTGGCTACGTGTAGCTCCCAGCCCCATGGCTCTTCCGAGCGATGTGGGCTGGGGACTTACGACACACCAGGGTGGAGGAATTTATCCCCCATCTTGGTTGTGGAAGCCTGGTCTCTGAGGTGAAATTACCCAATTTCGCACCCTACACCTTTAATTGGGACTTATACCAATCTAGCTACATAACACCAAGAAGCCTTAAGATGAACTGTCCTTATGTGTCCACACTGGGTCATCTATATGTTGGACATCGTTATTTGAATCATTGTGGTGTCACAAGATATTAAACTCTAGACATTGTCTAGATATATGTATATACACCACATAATGTACATGAATAAGCTTTGGGGCACATGATTCTATACATAGAAATTGAGGCACAATAATGATGGTCATGACTCAATATACTGCTCTTTGTCCTAGTATGCTAAATTTGAAAGCCTTTGAGATTTAACTATATCATTTAGTGAATTTGTCACAGTGGGTCAGATATCTGAGAGATACAGATGTACTTTCTAATTGGCTAAGGTTGAATGCTAACATAACAAACCGTACGCAAAATAGCCACAGTACATCTCTTATATATGTTTACATTTAAGGCAATATACAACATAACAATGTTGCAAAACGTTTTATTGATACACTGCTTGTATAAAGTATATGTACTATGCAGTTGGCAATGCACATTGCTATATGTTTTGATAATGAGTCTGAGCAAGAACAGACACTTTTTAAGTTTATTGTTTTACTTTTATTTTTATATTTAGTTTCCCGTTTTTTAACGTATCTATGTATACATTATCATGCATAGCTGTTAATTGACATGATACAGAATATTGCTAAAACAGTAGTAGCAATTCATGTCATTGTACATATCTGTTGCACGAGTGAATTTTCTACTATATAAACACAATCACTTAGTGATGTCTCGTAACCATAGTTACGGTTAAGATGACGATTGATTTACACTATAATATTGTATGTACAGATCACTGGCAATTATTTGTTGGCATTATTCTTAAATTGTCTATTAGATCATTTTGAGTACACCATAATGTGTTATTAATTGCAACACAAAGTAATGTTTATATGTTTCTATCATGTCGCGAAACCGGAAGTGACATCACTTCCGGTTGACATGATCACGGTGGAGCGCAAGATGCGTTTGACACTCGGTATTTTGGCGCACTTTTGAAAGCAAATTTGTTTGGTGAGACACTATTTTGACATACTATAAATTGTGTGATATTTGACTGTTTGTTTATGCTGATGAAGGGGTTGTGAACCCCGAAAACGTTCCATTAAAAGAACCTATTGAAAAGACCTGAGAGTGCATTTGCTTGGATGATTTATATTACTTATTTCTGCACCCAGGCGGTTGATACTTGGAGGGTAGAGCTGGAAATTGTTTGCATACTATATTATTTGATCAGCGGAACCCCCTGCTCTTGACTACACTTGTTTCACTTGCTCCAGCGCTATATATTGTGGTTGTAGCTTGCTCACTGACTGTTCAATCTTAGACTGTTATCAATCGGTTTTGCAACCTTGTGTTTGCTCATTTATATGGATACTCTGGCCCTGGGACCAACTGTGGCCTACATGTTACCTCCATTCTTGCTTTACATCTGTGAACAAAAAAGCTAATAGAATAAGGAATTGATTGCCTGTCTCTACACCTTCTTTCCTCATTAGAGCATGTCTACACTACCGACACAGGAAGAACACAATGAGCAGCAGGTAATAAGTGAAGATGTAACCTGTCAAGCAGTGGAAGCCCAGACTGGAACCGTATCGTACACACCAGATGATGCTGCCCGGATCTTGTTTGAACCTATCTCCAAAACAGTTGGTGAGACCCCAATTAATTTATATCACACATTATTGAAATTAAAAAAGAGAGAGGTTGATTTAACTTTACATGGTAGTTACCTTTCAGATTACTTTAGAACAGGGCACATACCCCGAGGTTTTAGGGTCCATAATGTACCCACCATTGGGCGTGAAAACCCAGAGTTCAGAAAAAAATGGTGCTTTATTCTGAACAAGTGCTCCTTAGATTTAATTCTACTGGTTATAGAGGAAGTCACTTCTATCCTAGGTAAAGTCAAAGTTGAAATAAAGACTTTTGAAAACACATACCAGGCTACACTTACTAGTGACACACAAGAAAACTGGTTATCTAAAATCAAAACACAAATAGATAAATACCAGACAGATTTAATAACCTTTAAAAACAGGAAAGTAGAAACAGTAAATCAGGACTATAAACAAGGGAAAGTCTACAAATGGTTAACTACAACACCAGACATTAGAACCAGAAGGAAACAGAGAAATAGACGGGTCCACTTTGATACTGTGGACACAAGTGGGGGAGAGTCTTCTGACACTGATAGAAACCCTGACAATATTTCTCTGACTCCACCTGGTTCATACAGACCCCTTAATCAATTTTCAACGCATACATCCAGAGAACATTCTACACCTAACCATCATTTTTTAGGGGTAACTACCCGCTCCCGGGGAGGGGGCGGCACAATAGACCCCATATTAGGCGGGCGGGGCATAAGACATCGACCACCAAGACGCTCACGACAGAGGACATAGTAATTAATTTAAGTACACATCGTTTATCAGATAGTGAACGCAAAGTTTTGAATCTGGGCCTATCTTTCGTGCCTAGCACAGCCCTTTCTGAGTTCGATTTAAAATTGGACCTGTATAAGTTGAACAAATAACTTAAGATAAGAGAGTTTTTTCAAAACTCCACATCTAGTTCAACCAAGACACAGGTAGAACTTCAATGTAAAACCCCCAGCTCCTTTGAACCAACCAATAGCAGTCCGAGTACCAAAACTTTTATGAGACTGGTTACACAAGACCTTGAGACAGCTAGACAACAGTCCCTTTGGACACATAATATGAGATTTAACTATATCATTTAGTGAATTTGTCACAGTGGGTCAGATATCTGAGAGATACAGATGTACTTTCTAATTGGCTAAGGTTGAATACCAACATAACAAACCGTACGCAAAATAGCCACAGTACATCTCTTATATATGTTTACATTTAAGACAATATACAACAGAACAATGTTGCAAAACGTTTTATTGATACACTGCTTGTATAAAGTATATATACTATGCAGTTGGCAATGCACATTGCTATATATTTTGATAATGAGTCTGAGCAAGAACAGCCACTTTTTAAGTTTATTGTTTTACTTTTATTTTTATATTTAGTTTAGTTTAGTTTTATTTCTGTTTGTTGGCATTATTCTTAAATTGTCTATTAGATAATTTTGAGTACACCATAATGTGTTATTAATTGCAACACAAAGTAATGTTTATATGTTTCAATCATGTCGCGAAACTGGAAGTGACATCACTTCCGGTTGACATGATCACGGTGGAACGCAAGATGCGTTCCACACTCGGTATTTTGGCGCACTTTTGAAAGCAAATTTGTTTGGTGAGACACTATTTTGACATACTATAAATTGTGTGATATTTGACTGTTTGTTTATGCTGATGAAGGGGTTGTGAACCCCGAAAACGTTCCATTAAAAGAACCTATTGAAAAGACCTGAGAGTGCATTTGCTTGGATGATTTATATTACTTATTTCTGCACCCAGGCGGTTGATACTTGGAGGGTAGAGCTGGAAATTGTTTGCATACTATATATAGGTATACATATATATTTATTAATGAATAAAACATATTAAATTATGTTATGAACATTGGAATATGAAATATTCATATTTTCATTTTGGGTTAGTGTAATTGTGAAAATGCTTTGTGCAAAAATCGTGTGTTAGTTTTTTTTTTTTCCACTTTTTTTTCTCCATTGACTCCTATGTGAAAGGTTTGTGGGATTTTGTTATCAGACCAACCCTGGCCAGTAGTCTTCTTATCCCAGCATCAAGTGGAAAGATAAGGAAAAATCCCAGAACTAAGATTAACGGATTGAAAGAACGAGGTAGTACATAAGAAGCAAGGGTTAATGAGGAGCAAGTTACAGAGCTGAGTAGGGATCAGAAGTAAGTAAGCAGTTCTAAAAATAAAAGGAATGCTCACTAGGTGTTGCACGGTTCAATGAGAGCAGGCAGTTCAAGCTTTCTGAGGATCCAATAGTTAAGCAAAGGAATGGTCACAAGGCAATGCAGAGTTCAGTAACAAGCAGGCAGTCCAATCCTTCGCAGTATCAAAAGTGTTAAGCAGGAGATTGGTCAATAGGCAATGCAGGATTCAGTAACAATCAAGCAATCCAATCTTTCTCAATACCAAAAGGGTTAAGCAATGCAAGATTCAGTAACAAGCAGGCAGTCCAATCTTTCTCAGTACCAAAAGGGTTAAGCAGGAGAATGGTCAATAGGGAATGCAAGATTCAGTAACAATCAAGCAATCCAATCTTTCTCAGTACCAAAAGGGTTAAGCAGGAGAATGATCAATAGACAATGCAGGATTCAATAACAATCAAGAAATCAAATCCTTCTCAGTACCAAAAGGGTTAAAGGGACACTGAACCCAATTTTTTCTTTCTTTCGTGATTCAGATAGAGCATGCCATTTTAAGCAACTTTCTAATTTACTTCTATTATCAAATTTTCTTCATTCTCTTGGAATCTTTATTTGAAATGCAAAAATGTAACTTTAGATCCCGGACCATTTTTGGTGAACAACCTGGGTTGTCCTTGTTGATTGGTGGATACATTCATCCACCAATAAAGTGCTGTCCACAGTTCTTAACCAAAAAAAAGCTTAGATGCCTTCTTTTTCAAATAAAGATAGCAAGAGAACAAAGAAATTGATAATAGGAGTAAATTAGAAAGTTGCTTAAAATTGCATGCTCTATCAGCAGGAGAATGGTCAATGGACAATGCAGGATTCAGTAACAAGCAGGCAATCCAATCTCAGTACCAAAAGGGTTAAGCAGGAGAATGTTCAATAGACAATGCAGGATTCAGTAAGAAGCAGGCAGTCCAAACTTTCTCAGTACCAAAAGGGTTAAGCAGGAGAATGGTCAATAGGCAATGCAGGATATCCAATCTTACTCAGTACCAAAAGGGTTAAGCAGGAGAATGGTCAATAGGCAATGCAAGATTCAGTAACAAGCAGGCAATCCAATCTCAGTACCAAAAGGGTTAAGCAGGACAATGTTCAATAGACAATGCAGGATTCAGTAAAAAGCAGGCAGTCCAATCTTTCTCAGTACCAAAAGGATTAAGCAGGAGAATGGTCAATAGGCAATGCAGGATATCCAATCTTTCTCAGTACCAAAAGGGTTAAGCAGGAGAATGGTCAATAGACAATGCAGGATTCAGTAACAAGCAGGCAATCCAATCTCAGTACCAAAAGGGTTAAGCAGGAGAATGTTCAATAGACAATGCAGGATTCAGTAAGAAGCAGGATATCCAATCTTTCTCAGTACCAAAAGGGTTAAGTAGGAGAATGGTCAATAGGCAATGCAGGATTCAGTAACAAGCAGGTAATCTGATCTTTCTCAGTACCAAAAGGGTTAAGCAGGAGAATGTTCAATAGGAAATGCAGGATTCAGTAACAAGCAGGTAATCCGATCTTTCTCAGTACCAAAAAGGTTAAGTAGGAGAATGGTCAATAGGCAATGCAAGATTCAGTAACAAGCAGGTAATCCGATCTTTCTCAGTACCAAAAGGGTTAAGCAGGAGAATGTTCAATAGGAAATGCAGGATTCAGTAACAAGCAGGTAATCCGATCTTTCTCAGTACCAAAAAGGTTAAGTAGGAGAATGGTCAATAGGCAATGCAATATTCAGTAACAAGCAGGGAATCCGATCTTTCTCAGTACCAAAAGGGTTAAGTAGGAGAATGGTCAATAGGCAATGCAAGATTCAGTAACAAGCAGGGAATCCAATCTTTCTCAGTAGCAAAAGGGTTAAGCAGGAGAATGTTCAATAGGAAATGCAGGATTCAGTAACAAGCAGGTAATCCGATCTTTCTCAGTACCAAAAGGGTTAAGTAGGAGAATGGTCAATAAGCAATGCAGGATTCAGTAACAAGCCGGCAGTCCAATCTTTCTTAGTACCAAAAGGGTTAAGCAGGAGAATGGTCAATATGCAGAGCAGGATTCAGTAACAAGCAGGCAGTGCAATAAAGCACAATAGCAACAACAAATATAGCACCCAGGAGCACAAAGAGCCAAACCTATACTAGGGTACTTATAGACTAAAGGATTTTACCTTAAATAGGGGCAGGCTCATGCCCAGGTGGAGGCACAGGTGTACAGGAGCTGAGCAGCAATCATGTCTCCCGGTGATGATGTCACCGCAGTGGGCCACACAACAACCAGATGGGACCATGGCAATGGACGGGAGGAGCGGGGGTAGAGGTATGACACTATAGGGGAATATGTAAATGTGCAAGGGATATTCAATGTTCCGATTTTTGCACTAGTCAGGTAACTGTTGCACAAAATGTCGCCTAGATTTAGAGTTTGGCGTTAGCCGTCAAAAGCAGCGTTAAGTGCTCCTAACGCTGCTTTTTACCGCCCGCTGGTATTTAGAGTCAGTCAGGAAAGGGTCTAACGCTCACTTCCAAGCCGCGACTTTTCCATACCGCAGATCCCCTTACACCAATTGCGTATCCTATCTTTTCAATGGGATCTTCCTAACGCCGGTATTTAGAGTCTTGGCTGAAGTGAGCATTAGACCCTCTACCGACAAGACTCCATCCGCAGAAAAAAGTCAGTAGTTAAGTGCTTTATGGGCTAACGCCTGTTTATAAAGCTCTTAACTACTGTGCTCTAAAGTACACTAACACCCATAAACTACCTATGTACCCCTAAACCGAGGCCCCCCCACATTGCCGCCACTATAATACATTTATTTAACCCCTAATCTGCCGACTGCACACCACCGCCACCTACATTATCCCTATGAACCCCTAATCTGCTGCCCCTAACATCGCCGACACCTACATAATATTTATTAACCCCTAATCTGCCCCCCCCCAACGTTGCCGCTACCTACCTACACTTATTAACCCCTAATCTGCCGACCGGACCTCACCGCTACTCTAATAAATGTATTAACCCCTAAAACTAAGTCTAACCCTAACCCTAACACCCCCCTAAATTAAATATAATTTTAATCTAACGAAATAAATTAAATATTATTAACTAAAGTCTTCCTATTTAAAGCTAAATACTTACCTGTAAAATAAACCCTAATATAGCTACAATATAACGAATAATTATATTGTAGCTATTTTAGGATTTATATTTATTTTACAGGCAACTTTGTATTTATTTTACCTAGGTACAATAGCTATTAAATAGTTATTTACTATTTAATAGCTACCTAGTTAAAATAATTACAAAATTACCTGTAAAATAAATCCTGACCTAAGTTACAATTAAACCTAACACTACACTATTTAAGGGGGGTTTGGGTTAGAGTAGGGGTATGTGGGTGGTGGGTTGTAATGTTGGGGGGTGGTATTGTGTTTTTTTTTACAGGCAAAAGAGCTGATTTCTTTGGGGCATGCCCCGCAAAAAGCCCTTTTAAGGGCTGGTAAGGTAATAGAGCTGTTAACTTTTTTAATTTAGATTAGGGTAGGGAATTTTTTTTATTTTGGGGGGCTTTGTTATTTTACTAGGGGGCTTAGAGTAGGTGTAATTAGCTTAAAATTATTATCTTTTTTTATTTTTTGTAATTTAGTGTTTCTTTTTTTTTTGTAATTTAGTTTAGTTTATTTAATTGTAGGTAATTGTAGGTACTTCTAAACTACAAAGGTTTACAATGGCACTACTATGGCAGTCCCCACAAATATTAAGTCAGTTAACGTCCTACTTGTTGCACATGAATTCTGCCCCAAGTGGAGTGAATTACGTTTACAAACTGTGGGTTGGTGCTCCGCATTAATTGGAACTATTGCAAGAAGGAAGTGGATAGAAGATCCACTGACAGAATGCAGCTAGCACTCTATGCCTAGGCTGAAAAGGCGTACGATCCGGTTATAGTTAAAACATAACTTTTATTAATATGTTGATTAAAATACGCACAAACATACATACATATATTAAAATAACCACTCTGTTGTGAGATTCTGTATAAAGGTGATGGCTAGATATTTTTAATGTGGGCCTAAAGTATTGGATGCCGTCACCTATAGAAATATAATAATTAAGATTTAGTAAATTAGGGGACTCGTTCTCGTCACCTGTGATAAAGTAAATGTAATGTAGGGAGACAGAGTTAACTTGCTAATTTTACGTAAATGTAATGTATATTACGATAATGCTCAGTCTAAACTCAGCTCCCCTACATATATGTGTCTGTTAGTATTATGGTGTACACAATATCTTACATAGTGGATTTTATGAAGGAACCAATACTTAATCTTGTGATGAACTAAAATTTTCCTGACTGGTAATTCTGTGAGTTTTATAATACCTAGGCGTTAGACACCTTCAATAAATAAATGCCTATATTGACGCCTGTACCGTTCTGTCAGGAGTAAATCTTGTGATCCACTGTGAATTTGTCAGGTATAATCTGATTTTATTAGATTCCTAAGATAATGCATTCCGTGTGTGACTGTTGGGTTCGTTTAGAAAATAATATTAGTTGTTAGCGGTTGTCCGGGTCAGATTGATTTAATGTCTGGTGTTGTATGTTAGAGACAGACTGGTCAATTTATATTTCGATTGTACCTTCTAAATAAACGGTACTTAGTAATGTGTTGTCTCGTCCCTTGCCAGAATTGCGATATACGTCTTTGTTGCACAGAATTAATTCTGCTGTATACCCGCTATTACCAATCTTATAATATATTCCTGTTTATATACACAGGTTATGTGTTTTCATCTTTATTACATAGAGTTGATTCTATTTGACATTTACTTAGACTTCTCAATCATATCATATTTGCCTGTTTATGCTCACAGGTTTATAAATTGTATATCAATGCTTCAATTCACTAACTAGGTTAGTACTGACATAGAGAGGTCCCTGTGTTCTGTGTGCGCCGATTGTAAAATTTCCATCAATGGTTCACATATGCTAACTGTGTAAATATCTATATAGGAGGGTCCCTTTTATTCTAATAATTCTAAGAGACACAGAACTAATGGTGTACTTTATTTTGTGTGATCACGGTATTCTGTCCGTAACAATCTGTTAGTTTCAATCACAGTTTCTATCACAGTATCTGTCAGTATCAGTCTGTTAGTTTCTATCCTGTGATTCGAATTGTTTAGTGATGTACTATTGACAGTTCATGTTTGATTTTCGTAGGCACTTGATCTATCTGATTAGCTATATGTGAATAAGATTGATTTATCAGAAGGTTTCTAAATAGTTCATATATGTATTATAATTCTACAATATCTGGATATAATACTATAGTAGCGGTAGTTAAAGCGCTACACCTTCTGCTACGTTATGCTTACGCTTTATGTAGCGTTGGTATATCTGAGTGGGTATATCGGTTATTAATCAATATTTTATCTGGTGAGTATAATATAGAATTTCTTTCTATGTAACTTAAAGATTAGCAGTTCTCCCCTTAAATAAAATATTCTACCCTGATATTGACACAGTGATGTGTTCCGGTACTTTTAGGGATACTACGTTAACTAACAATATCGTTTCTTTGTCATATTATATACTAAGTAGAATATCGACTTTAGTATATTAGAGATTGTCACGTCTCTCTGTCTAGCTATACACTGTGATACTGCTGATTGCGGTTCAGCGTTATAAGTAACAGGCTGTAGTAACAACTAGTCGTGATTCAGCGTTATGCTTAGCAGGCTCTAGTGACCGAGTAGTTCCACGAGTTACCCCAGAATGAAATTTCAAACTAATACATTTTTAAATTCTAGTTTTCATTAGGTTTACTAAATTTTAACAGAGTGGTACTAAAAGAGCGTCTTACTGCTGAGTAAGACGCTCTTTTAGTACCACTCTGTTAAAATTTAGTAAACCTAATGAAAACTAGAATTTAAAAATGTATTAGTTTGAAATTTCATTCTGGGGTAACTCGTGGAACTACTCGGTCACTAGAGCCTGCTAAGCATAACGCTGAATCACGACTAGTTGTTACTACAGCCTGTTACTTATAACGCTGAACCGCAATCAGCAGTATCACAGTGTATAGCTAGACAGAGAGACGTGACAATCTCTAATATACTAAAGTCGATATTCTACTTAGTATATAATATGACAAAGAAACGATATTGTTAGTTAACGTAGTATCCCTAAAAGTACCGGAACACATCACTGTGTCAATATCAGGGTAGAATATTTTATTTAAGGGGAGAACTGCTAATCTTTAAGTTACATAGAAAGAAATTCTATATTATACTCACCAGATAAAATATTGATTAATAACCGATATACCCACTCAGATATACCAACGCTACATAAAGCGTAAGCATAACGTAGCAGAAGGTGTAGCGCTTTAACTACCGCTACTATAGTATTATATCCAGATATTGTAGAATTATAATACATATATGAACTATTTAGAAACCTTCTGATAAATCAATCTTATTCACATATAGCTAATCAGATAGATCAAGTGCCTACGAAAATCAAACATGAACTGTCAATAGTACATCACTAAACAATTCGAATCACAGGATAGAAACTAACAGACCGATACTGACAGATACTGTGATAGAAACTGTGATTGAAACTAACAGATTGTTACGGACAGAATACCGTGATCACACAAAATAAAGTACACCATTAGTTCTGTGTCTCTTAGAATTATTAGAATAAAAGGGACCCTCCTATATAGATATTTACACAGTTAGCATATGTGAACCATTGATGGAAATTTTACAATCGGCGCACACAGAACACAGGGACCTCTCTATGTCAGTACTAACCTAGTTAGTGAATTGAAGCATTGATATACAATTTATAAACCTGTGAGCATAAACAGGCAAATATGATATGATTGAGAAGTCTAAGTAAATGTCAAATAGAATCAACTCTATGTAATAAAGATGAAAACACATAACCTGTGTATATAAACAGGAATATATTATAAGATTGGTAATAGCGGGTATACAGCAGAATTAATTCTGTGCAACAAAGACGTATATCGCAATTCTGGCAAGGGACGAGACAACACATTACTAAGTACCGTTTATTTAGAAGGTACAATCGAAATATAAATTGACCAGTCTGTCTCTAACATACAACACCAGACATTAAATCAATCTGACCCGGACAACCGCTAACAACTAATATTATTTTCTAAACGAACCCAACAGTCACACACGGAATGCATTATCTTAGGAATCTAATAAAATCAGATTATACCTGACAAATTCACAGTGGATCACAAGATTTACTCCTGACAGAACGGTACAGGCGTCAATATAGGCATTTATTTATTTATTGAAGGTGTCTAACGCCTAGGTATTATAAAACTCACAGAATTACCAGTCAGGAAAATTTTAGTTCATCACAAGATTAAGTATTGGTTCCTTCATAAAATCCACTATGTAAGATATTGTGTACACCATAATACTAACAGACACATATATGTAGGGGAGCTGAGTTTAGACTGAGCATTATCGTAATATACATTACATTTACGTAAAATTAGCAAGTTAACTCTGTCTCCCTACATTACATTTACTTTATCACAGGTGACGAGAACGAGTCCCCTAATTTACTAAATCTTAATTATTATATTTCTATAGGTGACGGCATCCAATACTTTAGGCCCACATTAAAAATATCTAGCCATCACCTTTATACAGAATCTCACAACAGAGTGGTTATTTTAATATATGTATGTATGTTTGTGCGTATTTTAATCAACATATTAATAAAAGTTATGTTTTAACTATAACCGGATCGTACGCCTTTTCAGCCTAGGCATAGAGTGCTAGCTGCATTCTGTCAGTGGATCTTCTATCCACTTCCTTCTTGCAATAATTGTAGGTACTTGTTGTTAATTGATTTAATTTATTTATTGATAGTGTAGTGTTAGGTTTAATTGTAACTTAGGTTAGGATTTATTTTACAGGTAATTTTGTAATTATTTTAACTAGGTAGCTATTAAATAGTAAATAACTATTTAATAGCTATTGTACCTAGTTAAAATAACTACAAAGTTGCCTGTAAAATAAATATAAATCCTAAAATAGCTACAATATTTTTTTATTTTACAGGTAAGTATTTAGCTTTAAATAGGAAGACTTTAGTTAATAATATTTAATTTATTTCGTTAGATTAAAATTATATTTATGTTAGGGAGGTGTTAGGGTTAGGGTTAGACTTAGCTTTAGGGGTTAATACATTTATTATAGTAGAGGCGAGGTCCGGTCAGCAGATTAGGGGTTAATAAGTGTAGGTAAGGTAGTGGCAACGTTGGGGGGGCAGATTAGGGGTTAATAAATATAATATAGGGGTCGGCGATGTTAGGAACAGCAGATTAGGGGTACATAGGTATAATGTAGGTTGCGGTGGTGTCCGGAGTGGCAGATTAGGGGTTAATTGTGTAATGCAGGTGTCAACGATAGCGGGGTCAGCAGATTAGGGGTTAATAAGTTTAAGGTTAGGGGTGTTTAGACTTGGGGTTCATGTTAGGGTGTTAGGTGCAGACTTAGAAACTGTTTCCCCAAAGGAAACAACGGGGCTGCGTTAGGAGCTTAACGCTGCTTTTTTGCAGGTGTTAGGGTTTTTTTCAGCCCAAACTGCCCCATTGTTTCCTATGGGGGAATTGTGCACGAGCACGTTTTTCCAGCTAGCCGCTACCGTAAGCAACTCTGGTATTGAGAGTTGAAGTGGCGGTAAATATGCCTGTATGCTCCCTTTTTGGAGCCTAACGCAGCCCTTCAGACAACTCTAAATACCAGCGTTGTCTTAAGGGTGCGCTGGGAAAAAAAGCTGCGTTAGCTACGCGGGTCTTTACCGACAAAACTCTAAATCTAGGCGTATGTTTTTTTTAACAAGCACAACCCGACTAGTGCAAAAAAGCTTAACTCTAGCTGAGTTTTCATGACCGCGAAAATGCAATATACCGAACCACTTGTAATCTAGCCCTTAATGTTTTAAATGTTTTTAGAGAAATCTGTTATTATATAAAGACATCCTGGGTTGTGGAATTATTTTGATTTAGTTTAAAAACTTCAGTTTTATGCCCACCATGCAGATTTCTCTCCTTTCCATCAAAATTTCTGCATAGATTGTCTCACATGGCTGTTTGCTTGTTTTTTAAATTCAACGTAATTATAAAAAACCCTGTAACAAACCATTTTTCACATTCATTTTGTGAAACAATTAAACAATATTCCCCACCAGCTTTTCATATGATTATGTAGACTGAAAAGTTACCAATGGCACTACTTATATACAAAAGACCTATATATCCTTTAGTTAGCCAACTGATCCGGCTGAGTATGGGTGCTGGGTGTATAAAACTTAATACACAGAAAGAAAAGAAAAAGAATACACTTGTAGCACTCCCAGGTCAATTATAATGAAATCAGTATAATTATCACTAACTTATTCCAAAGGATAGAAAAAGGAGAAACTAATGGATTCGACTACTAATAAAATATAACTTTTATTGGGGTCAAAAATAAAATAGGATAATAAATTAAAAACACACTTAAGGACCGACTGTAGTATGTTTAGACTTGAGTGGAATGCTGCCAGTTATAAAATGCTCGCCCAACAGACGTCACTATATAAAGATATCAAAAGTATCCAATGTGTAAATAATGATCAAATATCAAAAGGTTGAATGATATCACTAATATCTGTGGATGTGTGTTAGGTTTGCACTGAATGCAGTTGTACTTGCACAAAGCAAAAAATATAGTAGTTATAAAACCACTGGTGTTATTTATGAAATAAATTCTTCACACCAACAGTTATGTAACAGATCTTAAAAAAAATTAAGTAGAGTAAAGACCAGGTTTAATTGATGGTAATGCTGTGACAATTGTATATCGTTACGTAGTAATATTACTCCATTTTACTCACTGCTTCTTAAAGTTGTGAACAAAATAATTATGTAGCTGTTCGTGAGGACATTTAATGCCAAGAAAATTTCGGTGTAATTGTTACTCAAGCAATGAGTATTGTGTTAGTATCTGTCAAATATTATAATCAGTATCTGACTGGAGCAATATTTCCATTCATGGGTTTTAGAATACGTAAATACTGAGACTAAGTCACAAAGGACTAGATTTGGAGTTTGGCGGTAGAAGGGCTGTTAACGCTCCGCGGGCTTTTTTCTGGCCGCACCATAAATTTAACTCTGGTATTGAGAGTTCAAACAAATGCTGCGTTAGGCTCCAAAAAAGGAGCGTAGAGCATTTTTACCGCAAATGCAACTCTCGATACCAGAGTTGCTTACGGACGCGGCCAGCCTCAAAAACGTGCTTGTGCACGATTCCCCCATAGAAAACAATGGGGCTGTTTGAGCTGAAAAAAAACCTAACACCTGCAAAAAAGCAGCGTTCAGCTCCTAACGCAGCCCCATTGTTTCCTATGGGGAAACACTTCCTACGTCTGCACCTAACACTCTAACATGTACCCCGAGTCTAAACACCCCTAACCTTACACTTATTAACCCCTAATCTGCCGCTCCCGCTATCGCTGACCCCTGCATATTTTTTTAACCCCTAATCTGCCGCTCCGTAAACCGCCGCAACCTACGTTATCCCTATGTACCCCTAATCTGCTGCCCCTAACACCGCCGACCCCTAGATTATATTTATTAACCCCTAATCTGCCCCCCACAACGTCGCCGACACCTGCCTACACTTATTAACCCCTAATCTGCCGAGCGGACCTGAGCGCTACTATAATAAAGTTATTAACCCCTAATCCGCCTCACTAACCCTATCATAAATAGTATTAACCCCTAATCTGCCCTCCCTAACATCGACGACACCTAACTTCAATTATTAACCCCTAATCTGACGACCGGAGCTCACCGCTACTATAATAAATGGATTAACCCCTAAAGCTAAGTCTAACCCTAACACTAACACCCCCCTAAGTTAAATATAATTTAAATCTAACTAAATAAATTAACTCTTATTAAATAAATTATTCCTATTTAAAGCTAAATACTTACCTGTAAAATACATCCTAATATAGCTACAATATAAATTATAATTATATTATAGCTATTTTAGGATTTATATTTATTTTACAGGCAACTTGGTAATTATTTTAACCAGGTACAATAGCTATTTAATAGTTACCTAGTTAAAATAATAACAAATTTACCTGTAAAATAAATCCTAACCTAAGATATAATTAAACCTAACACTACCCTATCAATAAATTAATTAAACTACCTACAATTACCTACAATTAACCTAACACTACACTATCAATACATTAATTAAACACAATACCTACAAATAAATACAATTAAATAAACTAGCTAAAGTACAAAAAATAAAAAAGAACTAAGTTACAAAAAATAAAAAAATATTTACAAACATAAGAAAAATATTACAACAATTTTAAACTAATTACACCTACTCTAAGCCACCTAATAAAATAACAAAGCCCCCCAAAATAAAAAATTCCCTACCCTATTCTAAATTAAAAAAGGTAAAAGCTCTTTTACCTTACCAGCCCTGAACAGGGCCCTTTGCGGGGCATGCCCCAAGAATTTCAGCTCTTTTGCCTGTAAAAAAAAACATACAATACCCCCCCCCCAACATTACAACCCACCACCCACATACCCCTAATCTAACCCAAACCCCCCTTAAATAAACCTAACACTAAGCCCCTGAAGATCTTCCTACCTTGTCTTCACCATCCAGGTTCACCGATCCGTCCTGAAGAGCTCCTCCGATGTCCTGATCCAAGCCCAAGCGGGGGGCTGAAGAGGTCCATGATCCGGTCAAAGTCTTCATCCAAGCGGGGCAGAAGAGGATCTTCCATCCGATTGAAGTCTTCATCCAGGCGGCATCTTCTATGGTCTTCCATCTGGAGCGAAGCGGCAGGATCCTGAAGACCTCCAGCGCGGAACATCCATCCGGCCCGACGGAACAGCCAATAGAATGCGAGCTCAATCTGATTGGCTGATTGGATCAGCCAATCGGATTGAACTTGATTCTGATTGGCTGATTCCATCAGCCAATCAGAAAATTCCTACCTTAATTCCGATTGGCTGATAGAATCCTATCAGCCAATCGGAATTCGAGGGACGCCATCTTGGATGACGTCCCTTAAAGGAACAGTCATTCGTCGTTCAGTCGTCGGGCCGGATGGATGTTCTGCGCTGGAGGTCTTCAGGATCCTGCCGCTTCGCTCCGGATGGAAGACCATAGAAGATGCCGCCTGGATGAAGACTTCAATCGGATGGAAGATCCTCTTCTGCCCCGCTTGGATGAAGACTTTGACCGGATCATGGACCTCTTCAGCCCCCCGCTTGGGCTTGGATCAGGACATCGGAGGAGCTCTTCAGGACGGATCGGTGAACCTGGATGGTGAAGACAAGGTAGGAAGATCTTCAGGGGCTTAGTGTTAGGTTTATTTAAGGGGGGTTTGGGTTAAATTAGGGGTATGTGGGTGGTGGGTTGTAATGTTGGGGGGGGGTATTGTATGTTTTTTTTTTTACAGGCAAAAGAGCTGAAATTCTTGGGGCATGCCCCGCAAAGGGCCCTGTTCAGGGCTGGTAAGGTAAAAGAGCTTTTACCTTTTTTAATTTAGAATAGGGTAGGGAATTTTTTATTTTGGGGGTCTTTGTTATTTTATTAGGGGGCTTAGAGTAGGTGTAATTAGTTTAAAATTGTTGTAATAATTTTCTTATGTTTGTAAATATTTTTTTATTTTTTGTAACTTAGTTCTTTTTTATTTTTTGTACTTTAGCTAGTTTATTTAATTGTATTTATTTGTAGGAATTGTGTTTAATTAATTTATTGATAGTGTAGTGTTAGGTTAATTGTAGGTAATTGTAGGTAGTTTATTTAATTAATTTATTGATAGGGTAGTGTTAGGTTTAATTATATCTTAGGTTAGGATTTATTTTACAGGTAAATTTGTTATTATTTTAACTAGGTAACTATTAAATAGCTATTGTACCTGGTTAAAATAATTACCAAGTTGCCTGTAAAATAAATATAAATCCTAAAATAGCTATAATATAATTATAATTTATATTGTAGCTATATTAGGATGTATTTTACAGGTAAGTATTTAGCTTTAAATAGGAATAATTTATTTAATAAGAGTTAATTTATTTCGTTAGATTTAAATTATATTTAACTTAGGGGGGTGTTAGAGTTAGGGTTAGACTTAGCTTTAGGGGTTAATCCATTTATTATAGTAGCGGTGACCTCCGGTCGTCATATTAGGGGTTAATAATTTAAGTTAGGTGTCGACGATGTTAGGGAGGGCAGATTAGGGGTTAATACTATTTATTATAGGGTTAGTGAGGCGGATTAGGGGTTAATACATTTATTATAGTAGCGCTCAGGTCCGCTCGGCAGATTAGGGGTTAATAAGTGTAGGCAGGTGTCGGCGACGTTGAGGGGGGCAGATTAGGGGTTAATAAATATAATATAGGGGTCGGCGGTGTTAGGGGCAGCAGATTAGGGGTACATAAGGATAACGTAGGTGGCGGCGCTTTGCGGTCGGAAGATTAGGGGTTAATTATTGTAAGTAGCTGGCGGCGACGTTGTGGGGGGCAGGTTAGGGGTTAATAAATGTAATACAGGGGTCGGCGGGGTTAGGGGCAGCAGATTAGGGGTACATAAGTATAACGTAGGTGGCGGTCGGCAGATTAGGGGTTAAAAAATTTTAATCGAGTGGCGGCGATGTGGGGGGGCCTCGGTTTAGGGGTACATAGGTAGTTTATGGGTGTTAGTGTACTTTAGAGCACAGTAGTTAAGAGCTTTATAAACCGGCGTTAGCCCAGAAAGCTCTTAACTCCTGCTATTTTCCGGCGGCTGGAGTTTTGTCGTTAGAGCTCTAACGCTCACTTCAGAAACGACTCTAAATACCGGCGTTAGAAAGATCCCATTGAAAAGATAGGATACGCAATTGACGTAAGGGGATCTGCGGTATGGAAAAGTCGCGGCTGAAAAGTGAGCGTTAGACCCTTTAATCACTGACTCCAAATACCAGCGGGCGGCCAAAACCAGCGTTAGGAGCCTCTAACGCTGGTTTTCACGGCTACCGCCGAACTCTAAATCTAGGCCAATACCTGGTAATTTAGGCAAGTTGTATTACTGGCCTCAATTTGTATGTTTCATAGGTCACTTGCTTATTCACTTTCCTAGAACACGATGGCGCCTGATATAACAGGGGTGGCAGCTTGGAGTGGTAAATGTTAAATGCGCTTTACTAGAACGCGATAGCACCTGATATAACAGGAGTGACTACTTTACGTGTAAATGTTAAATGCTCTGTACTAAGTTAAATGTACAGTTGTAAGCTAAATTAAAGGCAACTCCCATATTATTATTGTTAATATCTTATCTTTCGAACATAAATATATTGGTTTATTTGCATTTATATTCCTACATATTACTGAATGTGCTGTATACCTTTCTATTCGTTGTTCATTAGTACTAGCAAGTATATACTGTTTTGTATGAACTTCGAGCCACTTAAACGTTCTATCAACAATGATCCATGACTGCAGGTCTATCGAACACAACAGCGTAAGATATAAATAATCAATATGCTGTGTTATATCGAGTGAAAAGTCATGAACATTGTTTGGAGCACAAGGCGTATTTTTGTTTAGGTAATACTGTCTCTATCAGCCAATGTAGAGTTGACTTATTAACACTGGTAAGGATACTAGTTCTTTCAAATTTGTATCTACTAGAGTCAAGAATGTATAGTGTTAAGTGTACCGTCTACCTGACTCCTAATAGTCACTCGTTAATCACAGTATATATTATCTTATACGAACATTTAATCATCTGTTCATTCGCTTAGTACTGAACCATAACACCCGGTTCCACATAAATACCAGCGTGTAAAGCAAATGATCAGTGCGCTGTATTGTATCAAGTATCTCGGCAAAAGCGAAAATTAAAGCAGGTTAATTATTTATCTTAATCCTACCATCTCAGTCGGTTATTAAAGTGTTCATACATTCACACTCAATCTCAGTAGTAACTGTCATTAGGTATGCAGTACAAGCAACTGTTGGCTGCCACTCATTCTCATTAAAGGATGTATACTGAATATATATATTGAGAGTAAATTAATAATAGACTACAGTAATTTGTCGGAAGCTTAAGGCTTACTAAAAACACAGGAGCTCCTAGGACTCCTCACCATTGACATAATGTCCCTAACATGTTTCGCCACATAAAATGGCTTTTTCAATGACCTTTGTCAATTACTCAAATGACTGGAAAAAACACCTCAGAAACTGATCTTTAAAGGGCCACTGTAAGTAAATATTTTCTATGCCTGTTACTAACTAACTACCCCAAATACGCTTTTTATTAATAGCATTTCATTAACATATCTCTACCGTATATCAGAAATCTTGTCTGCAAATTTAATTGTTTTCCAAACCCACTCCATGGGTATCCTTTGCTCTGTACCAATCCGTTTACAATACCTAGGTTTCAAAATGGCGCTTTAAACACAATTTCATTGGTTTAAGTATTTTGAACACACAGTGCTGAAAATAGTGGGCAGGATAACGTGACATCATCGGGGAATAAAAGATATAACTTTTATAACGTTATGAAACTTCGTTTTGGAGAAAATATAGGTCAGTAGGTTTAAATTAATGTTTATTAACTTTAATATGTTAGTTGTTTGGCTTAAAAATTATAACAGAAAGTAATCCTTTAAGGGACATGAAACCCAAAATATATCTTTCATTTTTCAAATAGAAAATACAATTTTAAAAAAGTTTCCAAATTTACTGCTATTATCAAATTTGCTTTGTTATTCTTTGTTGAAGAGATACCTAGGTAGGTAGAATGCACATGCCTGAAGCCCTAAATGATAGGAAATAGTGCTGCCATCTAGTGCTCTTACTAATGTATAAAATTGTCTTACAAACTGCTCCCATATAGTGCTGCTATCTAGTGCTCTTACTAATGTATAACATTGTCTTACAAACTGCTCCCATACAGTGCTGCCATCTAGTGCTCTTACTAATGTATAACATTGTCTTACAAACTGCTCCCATATAGTGCTGCTATCTAGTGCTCTTACTAATGTATAACATTGTCTTACAAACCGCTCCCATATAGTGCTGCCATCTAGTGCTCTTACTAATGTATAACATTGTCTTACAAACCGCTCCCATATAGTGCTGCCATCTAGTGCTCTTACTAATGTATAACATTGTCTTACAAACTGCTCCCATATAGTGCTGCCATCTAGTGCTCTTACTAAAGTATAACATTGTTGCAAAACTGCTCCCATATAGTGCTGTGGACACGTGCCCAATCCTGAGCTTATATCCCTGCTGTTCAACAAAGAATAACAAGAAAATTAAGAAAAAATGATAATTGACGTAAATTGGAACATTGCTTTACATTGTATGTTCTATCTGAATCATGAAACAAAAATGTAATGGTTTTGCTAAAAACAAAATCTGCATCCAAACCTATTGGGTAACACATTGAATCAGTTAGCCATTTGATATTGTTGCATATCATGTTTCCTATTACCAGAAAATAAAAATAAACATAGTTTTAATGTTGTTTTAAAGGACCAGTAAATATAGTAAATTTTCATAATCAACACATACATGATAAAAAGTAAATTTATCAAGCTCCATACGGAAACAGAAGTTATGAAGCAGCGGTGCAAAGACCGCTGCTCCATAACCTGTCCTCCTGCTCTGAGGCGGCGGACAGATATCAACCCGATCGAATACGATTGGGTTGATTGACACCCCCTGCTAGCGGTATTGCACCAGCAGTTCACAATTCTATCCTAACAGACTTCACTATTTTGTATTTCATTTCTTTTGGAGGTTTATCTGGGGATAATTGAGACTTCAAACTGCTCCTGTTCTCTTCATCAATGGTCTTACTTCTTGGACTATATATTTGTTTATTTTATGCAATTTGTTATTGATTTGCACACACAGATTATACCTTCTTCCTTTTATCAGACCAAACATTTTTAAAGAAATACTATAATTTAGGAAAACACAGATAATACGCAATCCATGGTAAAGTGCGTTACTCAGAGAAGGGTTATCGTGGCCGACTTTGCTTGAGCACAAACTATACTTGCACTCATATTAGAAGTTAAAAGTTAAAGTTTTCACTCAAGCAAAAGCTGAAACTGCGATAGAACATTTAGCACAACTTCAAAACCTAAAGTAAACTATAAGGGTTAAAACAAGTGGCCAAAAACACATTAAAATAAAGTATTACACCTTATATTCATTTGTTTATAAATATATATATATATAATGTAAATAGTATTTTTTTTTTAGATTTTTTTAAATGTGTGTGATTGGGAAGGGCTCCAATATGCTTATGATTATGTCATGTGATCACAGTTCTATGGAAATCAGCTGTTAACCACCTGTGCATTTGAAACCTTGTTTGAAAAAGGTGCTTTGTTTTGGGTGCTAGAGTCTCTTCTAGAGCACTGTAAAAGGCAGCTAGTGTACAGGTTATTGTTTCTTTCTATTGCTATCTAAACATTCATTTCAAATGAATAATTAACTCTTTCATTTTGTATAAAAGTGTTGTATGCTGTCATTAGGCATGGGACACTTTTGAAGCCATGGTTCCCCATACAGTAAATGCATTGTGTAGGTGATGTTCATTTTTTTATGGGAATCCCCTACTTATGACAGCGGTATGAGAGACAGTGTTGTATAGGGGGGTTCTATCTTTCCAAAATGGGGTCTCATACCTCTCAGTGGTTTAAGGGGGTGGGGGATTGAGGCTCTAAAAGTATTTATTTCCCCTCTTCAAACATTGTATAGGTGTGTACTTGGGGCACAAGATCAACACAATGAAAATTAGAAGGGATGATCATGTGACCCTTATTTAAAATGGATGAATTACCCTATAATTAAATCAGAGGGAGAAGTATGGGCTTTATAAAAGCCTTCACCCCCCACTACTAAAAATTACTTGTTCTTAGTTAGTGATCGGCTGCATTCTAGTGGGCAAGTAATGTCCTAATTCAAAGAAGGGAGTCTGCCCTATTCAAATTATGGATCACTTGTCTTTCTAGCACAAAAACGGGGAGCCCCTTCCCACTCGGGATAATCAGCACTTTATGTGCTACTGCAGCCTATTGCCATTTTTAACAGCTATCACCTGCATTTTTCAGTGGCACGTGCAGACTTTCCTCTTTCACATAAGTGTTTTTTTCCTAAGGGGTCTAGGAGTTGAAACAAGGGCTTTTAAAACCCTCCCCCAGTCTTAGACTCACTAACAAGGAAATCTCTGTAAGCAGAGCTGGCATAATTATTTGATCAAGTGGCACCAAAAGACCCAGGCAGCATTTAAATGAGATGGCAGATAGGGATACTATATTCTGGATAACATTGTTGTTTAAGAGAAATTACTCTCATATAGAACCCATTAGCTTGATATACACATGCATTCAAATCACATTTAAATCTGCTAAAATTTTATCTTTAATCACATACGAGATAAGTACACAAAATATAGTATTTTTAGATCTAGAAATAGAAATAATAGAGACAGTGTTAGTAACAAAAAACAATTTAAAAAAAGTTGATGCCAATAACTTTATTCATTATGGCAGCTGCTGAAACTTTGGAAGGACAATATTCCAAAAGAACAATGCCTGAGAATTAAAGGGACAGTCTACACCAAAATGTTTCTTTTTTTAAAAAGATAGATAATCCCTTTATTACCCATTCCCCGTTTTTGCATAACCAACAGTTATATAAATACACTTTTTTCCTCTGTGATTACCTTGTATCTAAGCCTCTGCAGACAGCCTCCTTATCTAAGTGCTTTTGACAGACATGCAGTGCAGTCAATCAGTGAAGACTCCTAAATAACTTCATGGGGAGTGAGCACAATGTTATCTATATGACACACATGAACTAACACTGTCTAACTATGAAAAACTTTCAAAATGCTCTGAGCTAAGAGGCGGTTTTCAATGGCTTAGAAAACAGTTTGAGCCTAGCTATGTTTAGCTTTTCAAAAATACCACCAAGGGAACAAAGCAAATTTGATGATAAAAGTAAATTGGAAAGTTATTTAAAATTGCATGCTCTATCTGAATCATGAAAGTTTAGTTTTGACTTTACTGTCCCTTTAAGAGGAATTGATCTTGCTTGGTAAATTACGATGAACACTAGAAAACAAATTTTCAGAAACGGCTATGATAACATAGTGAGAGATGAAGCCATAAAGAATGGTAGGAAAAAAGAGAGATCAGAACTTTTAACTTACAGAGTTCAGAATAGTGACAGGAAGGATTATAACATAGATGTTCCCTTTATCACAGATTTCAATTGTGATACTAAAATCTTGGGAAAAACAGTAAGAAAACACTGGTGTCTAGACCAGACTGACCCGACAATAGGAAGTAAGGTAAGAACGAACCCTAGGGTGATACATAGAAAATAAAAAAAATTTAAATCTATGTTAACACCAAGTGAATTGGTAGGTCACAAAGATGGTCATAAGCAAAGGGATTTAAATGGAAAGAGTGTGAAAGGTTTTTTGTCCTGCTTTAGGTACAGAGCATGTAACTACAGCAATAAGCAAAAGATAGTGACCTTCAGTCGGACAGGACTAACAGTGCAGATCAATGGGATAATTAGATGTCAAGATGAGGGAGTTATCTAACTAACAGTGTGTACCTGTCATAAACAATATATTGGAGAGACAGAGATTCCTGAGAAAAAGGATTAGGGAACACCTGTCCTGTACAGAAGGGGGGAATTTTGGATACTATCTTATATACTCATTTCAGAGAAGTCCACCATCATAATTTAAAAGATTTTAAATTCTGGGGGATATATGTTACAGCGTAATTGAAGGGGGTGATTTTGAAAGAAATATACTCCAGAAGGATGCTGAATTAATATATAGCATGAAAACCCTATTACCAATGGGTCTAAACTCAGAGCTAGAAGCAACATTGTTTCTGTGAATAGGGAAGATATTTAGATTCTGAAATGAGAGACATTAACTGTAATTTGCAACTATGCTAAAAGGGAACCTAGTGATAAGAGAAATAATAGGGAAAGTGGTTGAATATAAACAGATAGTTTAAAAATCCCTCTATAGGAGGATTTGCTTAAAGGGACACTTAACACCTGATAAAAATCATTATGGTTTATTATGAATTAAAATCAATTAATCACTACTGTCTAGTTTATTTGTTCACCTTACCCCTAAGTGTTGAAAAAAATCGATTTTAATATGAATGCTTATAAGGTGCATTATTCTCCCATGTAAGGTGCCATCTTAGAATGCACATTACACTGGGTCACAGCAGTCATGTGACTTGTGCATATAAAAGACACAGCAGCAGCAGCAGCACTCAATGTTATGCAGACAGAGCTTGTGCTGCAGTTTATGTTACAAATCTGTACAGGAATAAAACATTTTATTATTATGTTTTTCTATGTAAATAAAGGTTACTTTTTCAAACGTTACCACTGACATTCTTACATTCCTAATGTGTGTGAATGCACAGCACTCGGCAGGGTTATAAATGTAAATAATTCTCTTCTCTGACAAGCTCCGGTCTGGAGAGGGAGGGGCCGAGGGGGGAGAGAGAGCAGAGAGACTCCAGTCCGTGGGAGAAAATAGACTGAATAACTCATGCTGCAAATACTTTTTCTTGGAGATTTGTTCTATACAATATTTTATTTTCATACATCTACATTACATATATACAGTAATATATGTATTGCAGATGTATGAAAATAAAATATTGTATAGAACAAATCTCCAGGAAAAAGTATTTGCTGCATGAGTTACTCAGTCTATTTTCTTCACGGAGTCTCTCTGCTCTCTCTCCCCCCTCGGCCCCTCCCTCTCCAGACCGGAGCTTGTCAGAGAAGAGAATGATTTACATTTTTTAACCCTGCCGAGTGCTGTGTACATTCACACACATTAGGAATGTCAGTGGTAACTTTTGAAAAAGTAAGCTTTATTTGCATAGAAAAACATAAAAATAAAATGTTTTATTCCTTTAACAGATTTATAACATAAACTGCAGCACAAGATCTGTCTGCAAAACATTGAGTGCTGCTGCTGCTGCTGTGTTTTGTATATGCACAAATTATATGTACTCTAGAGATAAGAAGTGCGTGTCATGTGACTCCTGTGCTGGTAAAATATGGCGGCATACATAGCTGCATCAAGCCCTGGATATGTATAGTAATAGAAACAATTTTCTTGAAATGTTTTGTGTAAGCTGAAGTTACAGCATAAAGAGCTGTACTCAGTTTTTTATTATTACACAGTAGAAGTTAGTTTGAATGATTTTTAGCAGTCAAGTGTTTAATGTCCCTTTAATTAACCTTCATATAGGGGCATACCTATTTTTAACCATTATTACATCCAATAAATGCTTTTAATGAATATCCCCTATCTTGATATAGGTTATTTAATATGTACACCTGATTTTAATTTTCCAATGTACAACATTTTGGAGCTTAGATTTTATTTAAATAAACCACCTTAAAAATTCAATTCATCTAGAAATGTTTGAATAACAGATACTGCATTAAAGTGATGACAATGAGAAGGTCTAACCAATCATTGGGCTGAAAAATTCAACCAATAAGGAGGAAAGGAGGAGACACAGGATTTAAATATCAAGGAATGGGGATCACTTGTGTGTCTTGATAAAGCCCAAACTGGCAAAATGTGTTGACAGACTATCTGGATCCCTGTGTGTATGCAA
The DNA here is from genome assembly GCF_027579735.1 of Bombina bombina. Classification (NCBI taxonomy): domain Eukaryota; kingdom Metazoa; phylum Chordata; class Amphibia; order Anura; family Bombinatoridae; genus Bombina; species Bombina bombina. Next base: position 114,065,360 of record NC_069508.1, on the reverse strand, counting down.
ATCTACAGTAACATCTGAAATAACCTATGGAGCATTATAGTGGGGTGAAGGTTAACGCCACCTGTATCAGATAAGCTGAGTAGGAAGAATCTTAACACCTCCTCATATAGGATATCAACCCATACAGTACAGTACTTTACATAAGTGCACAATGCAGGGCAGAGGCTTCTAAGGCTATAAAGATACTAGCATGTATTAAAAGAGGCATTGACCCAAGGGAGGAAAGCATAATTCTGTCACTTTATAAATCCCTGGTAAAACCTCACCTTGAGTATGGAGTGCAGTTTATACTAAAAAAAAAGACATTGTAGAGAAGGGCCACAAAGCTAATAAGGGGAATGGAGAATTTAAGATATGAGGAGAGGTTAGCCAAACTTGGTCTATTTGGTCTCGAAAAAAAGGAGCTTGAGAGGTGACATCATTACTTTATACAAATATATTCAAGGCCCATATACAAAGATGGCAGAAGCTCTGTTTATTCCAAGAAATGGTTTGTGACAAGAGGTCACAATTTAAGGCTGGAGGAAAGGAGATTTAGGGGCATATTTTTTTTATTTTTATTTTTAAACAATTTTTTATTGAGGTTGTTATGTGATACAACATTAAAGGGAGAACAGAGTTTGTCAGACATGAAATAAAGAAATGTACATTGACTTCTCAAATACAAATATTAATGCTCACAGGAAAATGCATATTTTGCTAATAATAATATAGTTGACCATGGGATAGGAGACCTAAAGAGTTCTAAGCTGAGTGGTAAGTAATTAGTATGTAATTGTAGACATAAGGTTCAGAAATGATATGGGTCTCACGGACATGAAGAGCAGTAAAACAAGAATAATTACCTGTGTATGAAAAGTGCAAAACCAGACATTCTTTATGACAATGGATATCTGAAGTATAAGTGAGGATAACAAACAAACTGAACAAACAGAAATGGAACCTCGTTTTACTTTAGTATATAAATGCGAAGTAACTGCTAAGTTGGTCACTCTTGGGCCAAATGTATCGTGATTATAATTTCAAATGGCAGGAACTTTGAACTATTGTTATGTAGAATATTAGGGGGAGGGGTGCAGTGGGCCAGAGCCACTTGTATAATAAAGGGGAAAGGGGGGGCGTGTCCTACTAATTCCATGATAAAGATCTTCTAAGGAATATGACGATTAATGCTGGGTCAGGTTTTATAAACATCTTGGGCTTTGTAAAAGTTAACTTAAATGTGCAAAATGGACGCTGGCATTGAATTGTAATGGTTTAGTAAAAATTGAGGTAAGGTTCTATTGTAAGATAATAGGCGCTGTCAAGAATCTCTTGCCATCCAGTACCCTGAGGACTAATCATAATAGCTCAATAGGAAAATGCTATATTATAGGGAGAGACAAATATATACTGGAGCTGGAGGCGTCCGTAATCTTCTGAGCGCTTTGTGTAGGTAGATACAACAATAACATACTTCATAGCCTTCATCATAAATTATAAATACCAGATGTACAGTAAATCTCAGCGAGTTATACAGTTCGGGAATGAGAACATAATATCTATCTAGTATTAAAGGATATACATGCTCATATTACGATGAATAACAGGTGTAAATTGTATGGGAGACTAAAAAACAGTATAAGACAAGTTAATAATCTATAACAGCCTCTGGTTGAGTAATGTCAAACTATACAAACCTACAATAGTACAGTAGGTCTTCCCAAAGAATACATATATATATATATATATACTTACAGGCCTCCCGTGCAGATTATCATAGTACTTAGAGGTCCCTAGTAGGTGCCTAGGAGGTTCGTATGTACGGTCCATTAAGGTCTATACTAGATAGTCATAGGTAAAATGTGGAGTAGCATACTAAGGGTCCCCTAATAAACAGCTGTAATAAGAATTACTCTGGGAGGGAGCCTGCAAGGAGCTGTTTTTATAGTTTAGCCTTATTAGTTATATGACACAGTAGTGCCATGCGAGAGTCAAGTTTACTAACTGCCATGGAGTAAGCAGGAGCTGGGGCTAATTATCATATCTTTATCAGTAGGCAATATGATAGCTGAAATCTAGTAGTAAGAAGATTCTGTGGGTAATATTCTAGATAATCTATATTAGGGATATAAAACTAAATGTAAGTTTGAAGGTCACAAAGCTAAAACCCAACATAGATCCTATTCTCAGGATAGGGGAGTATAGTAGTGAACACAAGAGCGTGAAACATTTGGGAACTTATATATTCCATAGACTATGCAGACATAGGGGAGGCATATTAATTAGAGATGAGATATACCAGGTTAAGCCCTCAAATTAGATATTAAAGGAAACTGTAACTTTCAGTATATATTGAACAGTATATAAGGTCAGGGAGCTTACTAACTAGCCTCAGATTTAAGTTATAACGCTGTTTAGAGAGCCACAGGAAATATACATAAACAAACATCCTAATCTTAAACATATACTAGTATTTAGTTAACTTCAAAACTTATAGCTGGCACCCATCATTATTCTGAAGGTAAGCAGGTACCCTGCTCAGCATAGCCTGTAAAGTCATCGAATTACCCAACACCTCTCTTCTGTATCTGTGTGGGTACAAGTGCAAGAAGCAGGTGGTTCAATGGCCAGTCCCAAGTGGGCCAAGATGCATCAGGCATGAACCCTCCATCAGTGATGTTATGTGGTGTATGGCTAGAGGGGATGAGAGTCTCGTATGGTGCAGCGATCTGTACAACCAGGCAGCTGGCGTGCAGTAGGGGACCTTGGTGTTTACTTGGTGTTCAGTATACTGCACTCTGCTGTTGAAGCCCGTCCCCCAGCAAGGAGTCGGTGAGACCGTGATAAACTTTCTAATTGTCAATGTTTCTGCGGTCTTACCGGAATTGGGGAAGCCGACGGCTTGACGGGAGATATGCGTCCCGGCTTTGCTCCGCATGCTTTCAGGAACTGCCATCGATAAAGTGGACCCCTGCCCTTCCGGTATCTGTCCGGGTATCGTATCATATGGAGGCTTAGGGAAGAGGGGTAGTATAGTTGATCCAGGTTCCTCATGTTGTATCTCGGTATCCCACATTTCAGCTCCATTTAACAGGCAAAGATCTCCTTCGTCTCGTGGCGGGCCTATGACGTAGCCGGGATCGCAAAAATATTGAATGGCCTGTAGTTCCAAGTCTTTAAATAAAGATTGGATCTGAAAATAGAGGACCTCTGCCATATTTGAGCTGTGCATTCAGGTAGGGTTAGGCAGTGACACAAAACTAGATGGTTTTAGACAATCCGTGAACTAGTCAGCGGGATATGCCGAGCCGGTAGTATTAGGCCGCAAATTTTCTCAGCTAGGTCAGAGTAAGTGTTCTGCTTGTAGGAACAGAGCAATATTAAGTTTTGTGAGCTCCGGGACTTCTTCTAGATGAATGTCATAGTTTATGTAGCTAGATGGGGCATAATGAAGAAGATAGGTAGTGAAAGAATTAAATTAGTTGAGGAGCTTCCTTGAAGTGTGTCCCTCCATGTCTGCTGCTTGGACACGCCCCCGATTTAGGGGCATATTTATCAAGCTCCGTTTGGAGCTTGATGCCCCTTGTTTCAGGTGAGCCTTCAGGCTCCCAGGAATCAGAAGTTATGAAGCAGCGGTCTAAAGACCGCTGCTCCATAACTTGTCCGCCTGCTCTGAGTTCACGGACAGAAATCAACCCGATCAAATACGATTGGGTTGATTTACACCCCCTGCTAGCGGCCGATTGGCTGTGAATCTGCAGGGGGTGGCATTGCACCAGCAGTTTACCAGAACTGCTGGTGCAATGATAAATGCTGATAGCGTATGCTGTCGGCATTTATTGATGTTTATCAATGTGCGGTGGACATGATATGTTACTTTGTATCATGTCCGCTCGCACATTGATAAATATGCCCTTAAATCTCCGGCAACATAAATGTTGCTTGTTTTAAATGGGTAATCTTTTTTTTATTGGGATTAATTTAAGCTCAACTGGAGCTTTTTTATTCAGTAGAGAGAAAGAGTTAAATTTGCCAGTAGTATTTAATTGGAAACCTTATTTTAAATGATATGACCCCCCATTTCTGAGTTCACTCCATCATTCCTCAATAAAGACAAGATCACCATCTATGGGGAAGAAAAGGCTGCAGCCTGTTTATTAACCAATAAACAACAAGTTAAACTTTATCAACATTATAAACCTCTCATTTTTTTAACAATTCACCCAGTGCATGCTTTTATTCTCTCCATAAGCCCCCACCCCCTTCCCCCTTTCCTGGGGCGGGGCGTCCAACATCACTTTCCCCTTTCTGTTACCGACAGAAGTACCAGCCACTATCCATCAGGCGTAAGCCTTAATAGACCACAGCAAGCACCCCGCCATAGCTGCGACAAACACCATCCTAGCCCCTATTTTAGGGAGGGAGGGTGGGAAAACTTCCCCCTTCCGTGCTGCTCCTTACTCTGCAACTGACGCTCTTCAGCCAGGGAGGAGTATTTAACTCCTCCCCATATCCTCCACCCCCACAGTGGAACCTACCAACGCTCTCATAAAGTGGGGGTCAAATAGCCCTTAGTCCATTCGTCCCCCGGGCTGCACTTGACCCCCCATTTCTGAGTTCACTCCATCATTCCTCAATAAAGACAAGACCACCATCTATGGGGAAGAAAAGGCCGCTGTCTGTTTATTAACCAATAAACAAGTTAAACTTTATCAACATTATAAACCTCTCATTTTTTTAACAATTCACCCAGTGCTTGCTTTTATTCTCTCCATAAGCCCCCACCCCCTTTCCATGGGTGGGGCATCCACCATCACTTTCCCCTTTCTGTTACCGACAGAAGTACCAGCCACTATCCATCAGGCGTAAGCCTCAATAGACCACAGCAAGCACCCCCCCACCACTTGCCCTCAGCGAGTACCGCGACACAGGGCTAAGGCCTTTTCGATCCCCTCCTTAATAGTGAAATTAAATAGGTGCAAACCAACTTCATTCAGGTGAACACCATCACTCAGGTAGAAACACCTGCCTGACTCCCCCTCAAACTCCACATGTCTAAGGCCCACACCGCCCAGCCTTCTCACATACCCACTGACTGTCCTATTCACCTTCCTTCTAGATGCTTCCAACTTCTTTGCGTCCCAAGCGGCACGCCACACCAGCCTGCTCTCAATCTCCGACCACACCAAAATCACTCCCGGGAACAATGCAAGCAACCTATCAATTCCATTCTTCATTTCCCACAATAAGTCCTTCTGGGACATGTACCCTAGGTCATTCCCCCCGCATGGATGACCAACACCTGGGGGGGTTAAACATCTTAGCGTAATCCGTCACCTTCCCAACCACATGGGCCCACTTCATACCTCGTATCCCTAACCACCTTACTTGCACTTGTTCCCTGGAAAACCCCAACTGCAACCCATTATCTTTAACAGCTGCCGCCTTCCTCGCCCAAAAAACATAGGAGTGTCCTAAGATCCAGCAGCTCACCGGCCCTGTCAACAAAGAAAAGATTTCCACTCATCAATACCCCCCCCGGTTGCAACACCAGCTCTTGTCTCACGTACCCCCTAAATCTTTCAGACCTCCATCTGCCAATCTTTCTGATCACCCCCGCATCCAAACCCAAATTCGCTGCCTCCGTCGCTGCCCCGATCCGAAACGAATGGGAACCAAAATCCTCCCCATTGCCACTAATGCCTTTCGCACGACTGCCACAAACTGAAATCTAGAAAAGGGAGTCCCATCCCTATGCATCAACAATAGTCCCGATGCATTTCGTGACACCTCAAGAAAATCTCGGACCGAACCCACCAGGCAGCAACAGCCCCCAATCTCCCGCAATACTACCATGGCACCTTTCCCTTCTTGATCCGTTTTGGATCTCCTCACCCATAGTTCCACCGACCTTTCTTTCAACACCACATCCTGCCTTGCCAGGCCCTCTAAATCCCGCCGATTCCTTCTCATCAGTTCCGACACCCTAAACGCTCCGAAAAAAGCCAGCACGCAAGCCACTCTAAATCATTTTTCTTCGTAACGCGAGGAACAAATACCCCATAGCCTCTCAACCACCCCTTCTAAAATAGCGAACATCAGCGGTCGCCGTCCATCCGCCCGCGCCCTCATCTTACACAAACCTTTAACCGCCATCCGCACCACAAAGACCTTAGTCAAATCTACCCGCCCCAACATATGAAATAGAAAGGCCAAAGCCACCATCCTCTTCCGGATCTCTGAAGGCGACAGCCCTTCTCTCCCCCAACTTCTTATCCATTCCACCAGTGTTCTCACCCATTCCTCCCTGACTCCTTGTCGGTCCTCCTGTTCCACCCTATTCCTCCACATTTTCCACACTCGGACGTAAGCCCTCCATGTGCTAGGAGCTAACGCCCCTTGTACCAGACTCAACGCTCCTGGCAACCAAGCTGCCACAAGTCCTCCGGGCATTCCCTGCCTTCCACATCCGCCCCCGGGGCTGCCTCTCGGAATCGATCCCACTGAAACCGGGATAAAGAGTCAGCAATTAAATTAAGGCGCCCTGGGACATGCACCGCCCTCCATGACACATTACACCACAAGCATTCCAACACAAATGCCCTTAGTAAACGGATCACTGCCGGGGAATTCGCCGTCAGGAGATTAATTGCCCACACCACTCCTAAATTGTCGGAATGAAAACAAACCCTCTTGTCCCTGAGATGCTCAGTCCAGATCCTCAGGGCCACCACCAATGGAAACAGCTCCAAAAAAGTCAAATTTTTTGTCAGTCCCCATTCTACCCACACCTCTGGCCAAGCCCCCGCGCACCATTTACCATTCAGAAATGCCCCAAAACCATGGGCACCCGACGCATCTGTGTATAAACACAATTGGTCATCCGACCACCCGGTCTCCTGAATTAACAAGTTTCCATTAAAGTCCTCCAAAAAGATTTTCCAAATCCTCAAATCCTCCTTCACTTCCGAAGATAGACAGATGTGAAATTTCGGATTGGTCACTCCCACTGTCGCCAGGGACAATCTGCAACAGAAAATACGCCCAATGGGTATAATTCGCCCAGCGAAATTCAACTTACATAAAAGCAATTGTACTTCCTTGAGTAAGACTTTTTTGCTGCTCAGGACCCTGTCAATCACCGCCCGCAGATCCCGGATTTTGTCCTCCGGGAGTCTGCACTCCATCCTGATCAAATCCACCTCGATCCCCAAAAAACTCAGGACCGTGGCCGGGCCCTCCGACTTCTCAGCTGCCACGGGAATGCCAAATTCCTGCGCAACCTCCCCAAAAACTTCCACCAGCAGCTCACATGCCCCTGACCCCACTGGGCCCACAAAGAGGAAATCATCTAAGTAATGGACTACTGAGACTTTTCCAGACATTCTCTTCACCACCCACTCCACGAATGAGCTGAACCTTTCAAAACATGAACAAGAAATCGAACAGCGCATCGGGAGGCACATAGAAGTGGTCCTCAAATTTACACCCCAAGAGGTGGTGGCACCTCGGGTGGACCGGCAACAGCCGGAAAGCGGATTCCACGTCCGCTTTTTCCAACAGGGCACCCCGCCCAGCCGCGCTCACCACCGCGATCGCCTTATCGAATGATGCATACTTCACCGATACCAGCTCAGGATCGATGCCATCATTCACTGATACACCCCGCGGGTGGGACAAGTGGTGTATCATTCGAAATTGGCCCGGGGCCTTTTTTGGCACCACTCCTAACGGGGACACCCTTAAATCCGGGAATGGCAGGACCCGGCATGGGCCCGCCATCCGCCCCAGCTGGACCTCTCTCCCAAGCTTTTCCCTCAGCACCTCTGGAAATTCCCTTGCTGATTTCAAATTCCCCGCTAAGACCAACCCCCCTTGCTCCCTAAATGGGATCAAAAACCCTGAACTAAACCCCATTAAGAGCAACTCCACATCCCCGGCGTGCCCCCGCTCACGGGTGTACGCCTCGAGCCACGGGACCATCTTTCTTACTCTCACTGGCGTCCGCGCCCGGTAAACCCACTTCCCCTGGCCGGGTCCCCATTCTGCCCTTCCGGAAGCATTTTGACCCAGAATGGATCCCTCCGCACACCGAACACTTGTGCTTGTATTTGCATGAGGTTCCGAACCTACACTGTCCTTCATTGAATTGGAAGCACAGTCCCTTGCGTATGGCTGTCCCAGTTCCAGTGCTGGCTCCAGCACTGTCCCCCGCCTGCCCGTAACTCCAAAAGGAATGGGTCCCCCGCAGTGGGGTCATCATCTATAACCAGATTCCCATATCCCTATCGTCCCAACGCATCTCCGAGCGGACCGCCATTCGCTGCCTGAACCCCTCATCATACTTCCACCACGCCATCCCTCCATATGTCCCAAAAGCGCTAGCTATCTCCTCATAATAGCAAAAAAGATATGCCCCTTGCTCAGGGAACTTCTCACAAAACATGCTGGCTAATATCCGAAACGCAAGGGACCAATTCGCAAACGTCTTGGGTAACTTCCTCCACCTTTTCTTCCTCTCCTCCTCTTCCTTTTTTCCCTTCTCCTTCTCATCCTCCTTCACCTCTAACACATGCTCCAAGGGCAACAGGGAGAATATCTCCACAAATTCTCTCTTCCCTATCTTTTCCCTCAACTCACTTGTTAGATGAATACCTAACGGGCCCACCGAGCATAGGCAAGGCCTCCTGAGCGCCCCTTCTGGCACCCTAATCACTTCCCTTACTGCTACCGGTGACACCCCCGCTCCCGTGATTCCACTACTCTGCGCTACTACTCCCGACGTCCCCATACCCGGGGCCACCCATGCCGATGCCACCGGGACCCCCGACCCACTAGGCTTCTCCAGCGCTGCCAACAGCCCCTTCAAGCCCGCCACTAGCATTTCTCTCTCTCCACTCCCCACCACATTCACTTCTGGCGCACCACCAGCCATTACCTCACCTGTAGGCTGCTGCACAGTCATCGGCATCTGTCCTTGACCCGACCCTTGGTCTCTCCTCTGCTCTCTCCCTTCACTCTCCCGACCTCTGCTGACATCCAATCTCCTTCGTACTCCATCTCGCCTGGCAGGAGAACGCCTCCTGCCTACCTGCCCCTTTCCTGATCCCTGTCCACTCGCGCCCGGAGCGGCGACGCGGGCCTGCCTCCACCCTGAGGCCGCCGTATTGGTGATCTCGATCTCCGGCAGCCGCCGGACCCTGCTGCCCTGACTGCGGGTGAAGAGCCCCTCTCCCTCCTACTTCCAGCACCTACAGTTTGTGAAGACATAGTCAATACACCCCCTTCCCCCCCTCTATCCCCTCCTGCCCCCCGACCCCCTTCCCCCTGCCCCACTCCTTCTGCACTCCGTTGGGGAGACAACAGTTGAAGAAGCTGCACCAGGGTTGACATACCCCCTACCTGGCCAGCCGTCCCTGTTCCCGACGACGTCCCCTCCAATGGATCCTCCTCCTCAAAATTGCCACTGGCCTCCAAATCCAGTGGTGGATCCATAACCTCCTCCTGCCGTTCCCTATTTTCTCTTCTCCTGGCTTCCGCAGCCTCCACACCCCTTCTGTCCGCCCCAGCGGGCCCAGAAAAATCAGAAAAAATTAATATCCCCTTACCTCTCCCCCGTCCACAACCACCCCCCACATACCCCCCTCCCCCTAACCCCTTGCTTACCACAAACCCCCCCCTTAACCGGTGTGGCCTCCCCTAAGCTGCAGCAGCTGCCCCCCCATTTTCCTGCATGGGCAACTCCCTACCAATGCAACTGGCCCCCAGAAGGTTGGGGGCCCAGTGGGGCCTCAATCCTGGGAAACGCCCACCCAGTCCTGTTGAGGCCCTACTACCAGCACCATAATCACCATCATTAGACCCGCCCTCTTTGGCTGCACCACTCCCAGTACCCCTTCCTAGATATAGCACCAACTAACCTACCAACCCTTAAAACTCTCTCCCTCATTATAACCTCCCTAACATCCTCCCAACTACACTTTCCTTTTTTTTTTTTTAACTAGGCCCGCTCCTGGCCATGCAAAAAAAAAAAAATTTTGGCCTGCACACATTACCCTTTTGCCTCCCTTAACCATATTCTCCCTTGCGGCCTTATCCCCGGCCACGCCCCCGCCTAACCTAATGCCTAACACTGTGTCATGGCCATATCCTGACCTCCCTTCATGGTCCACTCACAATCCCTCCCCCGGCCCCCACTAAACTTAACTAAGCAGCCTTATCACAGCCGTTAAACCCCCCCCACCTACTCTCTGTCTTGTCCCGCTTAACCTTTGAGCCTTATCCTGGCTCCCCCGGTAAGCCCTTCTCCCAACTGTCCAGCCTCTAGCTCATCCCCGTTTCCCCTGAGCCTTATCCCGGCTCCCCCATCTAGCCTTTCCATGTTTTCTAAAGATTCCCCCCCTCCTGAGTAAGAGTCCCCGTTTCCGGCTCTCCATCCGCCTCTTTTTTCCCCTTTAGAAGCCCCATTCTTCGATAGCCCAGCAGCACTTACCTTCCTCCACGCTGCCGGTCCTGCCCCTCAACGATCTCCTCCTGCCTCTTCCGACCATGACGTCAGCAACCGGCACCGTGCTAGGCCGCAACTCGGCCCCAGCTTGACGTCCTCGACCACCATCCAGCCTTACAGCCGCCTCCGCCGGCCGCCCAGGCCCCGCGCTCCCTCTCCTGGGCCTGGCGCCGACAAGATCCGGACTTAGCTGCTCCGGTGGCCGCAACCTCCTGGCTTGCCGTCCTCTGGTCCTGTTCGTCGCCGCCTCCTCGCCTGGAACACCGACAGCCACTGCACCACCGTTCAGCCGCTCCCGGATCCAGTCTTCACCATTCTGTCTGGCGACTGCCAGCAACTCAGACAGCAGGGCCTCCATCACGTAAGTACTGCAAAAACTTCCCCCTTCCGTGCTGCTCCTTACTCTGCAACTGACGCTCTTCAGTCAGGGAGGAGTATTTAACTCCTCCCCTCATCCTCCACCCCCACAGCGGAGCCTACCAACGCTCCCATAAAGTGGGGGTCAAATAGCCCTTAGTCCATTCGTCCCCCGGGCTGCAATTTCTTTGTCTTAATCATTAAAGTTTAATCTTGATTTCCATGTCCCTTTAAGGCTCAGCTGAACACAAACATGCACTTCACGTTAGCTTCAAAATTAATATAAAAAGCTTTAACATAACCTCATACCTTCAAAAAATAGTTTTCATTATATTCAAATGTTTCTCCATTTGCACAATAGAAATTGTATGCATTCGCTGCCCCTTTAAAGAGAAACGAAAGTCAAAATTAGAGTTGCATGATTCAAATAGAGCATATTATTTTAAGACACTTTTAAATTCACTTCTACTTTCAAATGTGCTTTGTTCTCTTGGTATCCCTTGTTGAAAATGAATATGCACATATCCTAGACTAGTGGGAGCTAGCTGCTGATTGGTGCCTGTTTATATTTGATATATGAAACTAGAAGCGCTTGTCTCAACCAAATTATGAATAGTTAAAAAGGAGGAATCAATAAATTTCCAATAATCTTAATAATAGTACACACTTATGAACTAATCAATTGGTCAATGTTCTTACTGATATAAATGTCTGTAATGTCCATAAGCTTTGATGTTATAAAGTGTAGCAAATGTCCTCCAGCGTTACACACTTTGTATCAGTCACTTTTCAAACTGCTGCTCACAGGGGGTTGGCTGTTTGTCCGGCAGCCGGGTAGAGTAATCCAAAGTAGAAAAGATCTGGAGCGCAAAAAGAAAAGGGAACTGCAATAGTGTGAGATCCAACAACACTTTTAATTAGCACGCAATTAAAATCTACTCACAAAATTTCCAAATAAGTCAAGCACATAGCATCAAACATGAAGAGTATTCCGGTGCTTCTCTCACGGCTGTATCCTTGCAAGACTCGGCGTGTGACGTCACCACCCGATCTACTTGACTGCAAAGGGGTTAAATGCTGTCAAAGTTGTAGTGGTGTCACAGCTGGTGAACCAATCAGAAGAAGGCATACATGTGTATGGGCCAATCACTGGCAGTATTTTCACCTGGAGGAGACTGAAGTAGTTCCAGGAGGACGTTAACTATGTTCTTGTCCCCTTTAATTCCTTCTCCGTAAAACCTTCTCCGGGAAATCTAACCTGCAAATCCCTTCTCCCAATCACATGTCCCCTGCTGAGTTGTTTTGTTCTCTGCAGAACATTGCACAACCTGCCACTCTCAACTCAAAGAAACCTGGTGTCATGCCTGTTTATATTTGTTTCTTGTGATTGGCTAACTAGATGTGTTCATTTAGCTGCCAGTAGTATAATGTTGTTCCTTCAGCAAAGGATAATCAGAAAATAAAGCAAATTTGATAATAAAAGTTAATTGGAAAATTGTTTAAAATTGAATTTTCTATCCAAATCATGAAAGAACATTTTCGGGTTTCCTGTCTCTAAGTTCTCAAAACCTTATAACCAAAAGCAATGCTATTTAAGGCATGTGTAGAACAAAGTGTATTCTAAAATCAATTTCAAAATAATATGTATTTTAAAAGCAATCTCATATCATGGATTTTTATATTAGTGACTGTGTGTATCTGTGATAGTGCTGATGCAAAAATGTTAGTAAGATTAACTCCAAATCAGGGAGAACCAATGAAAATCAATGAGACATGACAGGTCTGTTATTACAACCTATAAGTGGCCAAAGCCCATTGTACTGGAAGAATAATTGCAATATACTTTGACAAGTAAGCGACTGTAGAACTATTCATAATTAGGACAAATGTAATTTATCTTTTTTTTCTTGATTCTTTAGATAGCTGAACAGTGCAACTCCTGCTTTTCTGACAGAAAATAGGTCAAAGTAATTACATATATAGTTATTACAGCATGTAACAGAAGGATGAATATGCAAGCATTCATTGCAAAAGTAATTTTAAGCAGTTTAATGATTGCAGAGCTCATTTAACACAATCTTATCACATTGTAGGGCCATTTCAAGTGTAATTAATAACTCTATAGTTGGATTTATATAGTCAACCCCCACAAGCGCTTATTAGTGTGATGCAATCACTTTATGAAAACGATTTGCTTTAAATTTATACTCAAATTTTTGTTATCATCATCAACAGTACTGTCATCTTCATAAATGGGATTTCAAATCGGCAATCCCGTCTTTGTGACTGCTATTTAACCATTTGTTGTTCTAACTTATTTGTTGGCGATCAAGATCTTTTGCACTTTGTGTTACAAATAACGACACCTTTTATCCACCTTCCTCTTTTTACAGTAATTGAAACTCGGCAAAGACAAACAATTTTTTCTCTAAAGTAAGATTTTTAAAGGGACAGGAAACTCCAAAATGTTATTTCATGATTTGGATAGAACATTCAATTCGAAGCAACTTTCACATTTACTTCTATTAAGTTATTTAATCTATTTGCTTAATTCTTCTGTTATCCTTTGTTGAAGGAACAGCATTGCACTACTGGCAGCTAGAGGAACACATCTAGTTAGCCAATCACAAGAGACAAACATGTGAAGGCACCAATCAGCAGCTAGCTCCCACTAGTGTATAATATGTTTGTATTCTTTTTCAACAAAGGATTCCAAGAGAACAAAGCACATTTGAAAACAGAAGTGAATTTAAAAGGTGTCTTCAAATGACATGCTCTATCTGAATCGTGCAAGTTTAATTTTGACGTTCCTATCCCTTTAAGTGTTGACAAAAATTTTGTGGCTACATTATTACAATGGAATAAACCTTGTAATTTAGCAGTTTCATGATTTACAATATGAGAAATGTTAAAATAATTTTCTAGAAGATATCAGTTGTGACCTCATTCTTCTATTAGAAACATATTTCTTGCAGTGTTCTTGATTTTTTAAATCAGAAAATGGTGAAGAAAATGGTGCTTTCGCGATTAATGATTGGAAAAAATGGAAAAAAAACTAATTACTTTGAAAACATTATGTTATAGATTACAAGAGGAGTGCAAAAATATTAGCGCTATTGAATGCTAACACTGCTCAAGTTAAATCGATAGTGTTTTTATTCTTTTGCTCATCTTACTAATTGAAAGTTAAATGCTATCGCTATCTGCACATGTGTGTATTATATAATGAGAAACTTTCAAATTCACTGCTTCTTAAAGGGACACTGAACCCAAATTTTTTCTTTTGTGATTCAGATAGAGCATACAATTTTAAGCAACTTACTAATTTACTCCTATTATCAACTTTTCTTTATTCTCTTGGTATCTTTATTTGAAATGCAAGAATGTAAGTTTAGATGCCCGCCCATTTTTGGTGAACAACTTGGGTTGTTCTTGCTGATTGGTGGATAAATTCATCCACCAAAAAAAAGTGCTGTCCAGAGTCTGAACCAAAAAAAAGCTTAGATGCCTTCTTTTTCAAATAAAGATTGCAAGAGAATGAAGAAAAAATGATAATAGGAGTAAATTAGAAAGTTGCTTAAAATTGCATGTGCTTTCTGAATCACGAAATAAAAAAATTGGGTTCAGTGTCCCTTTAATAATAATCAGCTAGATTATGAGTTTTGCTATATGAGTCAAATAGCATCGTTATGGCCCATAACGCTGCTTTTTCCCTAATGCTGCTATTACAAGTCTTGTAGGTATAGGTGTACCGCACACCTTTTAGACCATCACGCAGCGTCAGTACCGCACTTTTAAAAACGTCCTTTTTTAATGGACTCCCATAGCGCCGGTATTACGAGTTTGCCTGGGAGGCCAAAAAGTGAGCGCTAAACTCTATAACCACAAGATCCGTACCACCATCTAAAGTCAGTAGTTATGAGTTTTACGTTACAAAGCTGCACCATAAAACTCATACCTAAAGTGTTAAAAGTACACTAACACCCATAAACTACCTATTAACCCCTAAACCGAGGCCCTCCCGCATTGCAAACACTAAAATAAATTTATTAACCCCTAATCTGCTGCTCCGGACATTGCCGCCACTATTAAAATGTATTAACCCCTCTAACGCCGCTCCCTGACATCATCGCCACTATAATAAACCTTTTAACCCCTAAACTGTCACCCTCCCGCATTGCAAACACTATTAAAAGATTATTAACCCCTAATCTGCCGTCCACCCACACCGCCGCTATAATAAACCTATTAACCACTAAACCACAAGCCCCCCACAACGAAATATACTATAATAAATGATTAACCCCTAAACCTCTGATCTCCCACATCACTAACTCTACATAAATATATTAACCCCTAAACCTAACCCCAACGTAACCCTAAGCCTTAGTCTAACCCTAAACCTAAATATAATTAAAATAAAGCTCAAAAAACCTTACAATTATTACCTAAATAATTCCTTTTAAAAATACATACTTACCTGTAAAATAAAACCTAATTTAGCTACAATATTACTAATAATTATATTGTATCTATCTTAAGTTTTATTTTAATTTCACAGGTAAGTTTGTATTTATTTTAACTAGGTAGACTAGTTAGTAACTAGTTATTAGCTATTTACTAACTACCTAGTTAAAATAAATACAAACTTACCTTTGAAATAAAACCTAATCTGCCTTACACTAAAAACTAACATTACAATAAAATAAATTAAATTAAATTATTAAAATACAATTTTCTAAATTACAAACCCCCCACTAAATTACAAAAAATAAAAAACAAAATGATCAAAAATAAAAATGAATTACTCCTAATCTAATAGCCCTACAAAATAAAAAAAAAAAAACACTCCCAAAATAAAAAAAACCCTAGCCTACAATAAACTACCAATGGCCCTTAAAAGGACCTTTTTGTGGACATTTCCCCAAAGATAACAGCTCTTTTACATTGCAATAAAAAATACAAACAACCCCCAACAGTAAAACCCACCATCCACCCAACCAAACCTCCAAATCTATATTAACCTAATCTAACCATTGCCCTGAAAAGGGCATTTGGATAGGCATTGCCCTTAAAAGGGCATTTAGCTCTTTTGCAATGCCCTGAAAAGGGTAATCAGCTCCTTTAAGAATTGCCCAAACCCTAAGCTAAAAAAAACCCCACCCAAAAAACCCTTAAAAAAACCTAACACTAACACCGAAGATCCACGTACAGTTATCGAAGTCCGGACATCCATCCTCATCCAGCCGGCGAAGTCCTCATCCAAGTGGCAAAATGTCTTCATCCAGGAGGCCTCTTCGATCTTCATCCATCCGGCAAAGTCCTCATCCAAGCGGAAAGAAGTCTTCATCCAGACGGCATCTTCTATCTTCATCCATACAGCGCGGAGCGGGTCCATCTTCAAGACATCCGGCGCGAAGCATACTCTTCATACGGTCGCCGATGTAAACTGAAGGTTTCCTTTAAGTGACGTCATCAAAGATGGCGTCCCTTGAATTCCTATTGGCTGAAAGATTTCTATCAGCCAATAGGAATTAAAGGTGAACAAATGCTATTGGCTGTTGCAATTAGCCAATAGGATTGAGCTCACATTCTATTGGCTGATTGGAACAGCCAACAGAATGAGAGCTCAACCTATTAGCTGATTGGATCAGCCAATAGGATGAAAGCTCAATCACCTTTAATTCCTATTGGCTGATAGAAATCTTCCAGCCAATAGGAATTCAAGGGATGCCATCTTTGATGACGTCACTTAAAGGAAACCTTCAGTTTACGTTGGCGACTGTATGAAGAGGATGCTCCGCGCCAGATGTCTTGAAGATGGACCCTCTCTGCGCCGTATGGATGAAGATAGAAGATGCCGTCTGGATGAAGACTTCTTTCCGCTTGGATGAGGACTTCGCCGGATAGATGAAGATCGAAGAGGCCTCCTGGATGAAGACTTCTTGCCACTTGGATGAGGACTTCGCCGGCTGGATGAGGATGGATGTCCGGACTTCGATAACTGTAAGTGGATGGTCGGGGGTTAGTGTTAGTTTTTTTTATAGGCCAATAGGAATTCCAGGGATGCCATCTTTGATGACATCACTTAAAGGGAACTTTCAGTTTATGGCTGCAACCGTATGAAGAGGATGCTCCGTGCCGGTTGTCTTGAAGATGGAGCCGTATGGATGAAGATAGAAGATGCCGTCTTGATGAAAACTTCTTTCCGTTTGGATGAGGATTTTGCCAGATGGATGAAGATTGAAGAGGCCTCCTGGATGAAGACTTCTTGCCGCTTGGATGAGGATGGATTTTCGGACTTTGATAACTGTAAGTGGATCATCGGGGGTTAGTTTAAAGTTTTTTTGGTTGGGTTTTTTTTAGCTTAGGGTTTGGGCTGAGAGAGCTGATTGCCCTTATCGCAAAAAGCTAAATGCCCTTTTAAAGGCAATGCCCATCCAAATGCCCTTTTCAGGGCAAAGGTTAGATTAGGTTTATTTAGATATTTGGGGGGTTTGGTTGGGTGTGTGGTGGGTTTTACTGTTGGGGGGTTGTTTGTATTTTGTATTGCAATGTAAAAGAGCTGTTATCTTTGGGGCAATGCCCAGCAAAAGGTCCTTTTAAGGGCCATTGGTAGTTTATTGTAGGCTAGGGTTTTTTTTTATTTGGGGGGGGGGGCTTTTTATTTTGATAGGGCTATTAGATTAGGAGTAATTAGTTTTTATTTTTGATAATTTCGTTTTTTATTTTTTGTAATTTAGTGGGGGGGTTTTGTAATTTAGAAACTTGTATTTTAATAATTTAATTTATTTTATTGTAAAGTTAGTTTTTAGTGTAAGGCAGGTTAGGTTTTATTTCACAGGTAAGTTTGTATTTATTTTAACTATTTAGTTAGTAAATAGTTAATAACTATTTATTAACTGGTCTACCTAGTTAAAATAAATACAAACTTACCTGTGAAATAAAAATAAATCCTAAAATAGATACAATATAACTATTAGTAATATTGTAGCTAGCTTAGGTTTTATTTTACAGGTAAGTATGTATTTATTTTTAAATAGGAGTTATTTAGGTAATAATTGTAAAGTTTATTTAGCTTTATTTTAGTTATATTTAAGTTAGGGGGTGTTAGGATTAGACTTAGGTTTAGGGTTACGTTAGGGTTATTCTTAGGGTTACGTTAGGATTAGGGTTAGGTTTAGGGGTTAATATATTTATTTAGTGTTAGTGATGTTGGGGGGCAGATTAGGGGTTAATAAGTGTAGGTAGGGGGCGGCGATGTTGGGGACGGCAGATTAGGGGTTAATAACTAATGTAGGTGGCAGCGATGTTAAGGGCGGCAGATTAGGGGTTAATAACTAATGTAGGTGGCAGTGATGTTAAGGACAGCAGATTAGGGGTTAATAAGTGTATTTAGGTGGCGGAGATGTTAGGGGCAGCAGATTAGGGGTTAATAACTGTATGTAGGTGGTGGCAATGTCGGGGGTGGCAGATTAGGGGTGTTTAGACGTGGGGTTTATGTTAGGGTGTTAGGTTTAAACATAACTTTTTATTTCCCCATAGACATCAATGGGGCTGCGTTACGGAGCTTTTCTGTCTGCGATCGCAGGTGTTAGACTTTTTTTTTGCTGGCTCTCCCCATTGATGTCTATGGGGAAATTGTGCATGAGCACGTCAAAGCAGCACTTGTTTTCGGTGCGGTATGGAGCTCAACGCCACCATATCGCCCGCACCAGCCTGTTTTTTGTAAACCTGTAATAGCAGCGCTATAGGGAGGTGAAATAACGCTGCTTTTGTGGCGGTCGTTAATTTCCCTATAGCGCTCAAAACTTGTAATCTGGCTGAATATTGTTAAAAGACCTTGAATTTATAAACATACACGTCTAAAAAGATTTTTCATTTACAACACACCATGATTGATCAAAAACACTATAAAGGGACAGTCTACAGCAGAATTTTTGTTGTTTAAAAAGATATATAATCCTTTTATTACCCATTCCCGAGTTTTGCATAACCAACACAGCTATATTAATACACGTTTTACCTCTGTGATTACCTTGTATCTAATCCTCTGCAAACTGCCCTCTTATTTCAGTTCTTTGGACAGACTTGCATTTTAGCCAATCAGTGCTGACTCCTAGGTAAATCCACATGCGTGAGAACAATGTTATCTATATGGCACACATGAACTAATGCTCTCTAGTTGTGAAAAACTGTCAAAATGCATTAAGATAAGAGGCGGCCTTCAAGGGCTAAGAAATTAGCACATGAGTCTACCAAGGTTTAGCTTTCAACTAAGAATACAAAGAGAACAAAGCAAAATTAATCATAAAAGTAAATTGGAAAGTTGTTTGAAATTACATGCCCTATCTGAATCATGAAAGTTTATTTTTGGCTCGACTGTTCCTTTAAAGGCTAGATTACAAGTGGAGTGGTAACAGTTACTCACTAGCTAAAGCGGTTAATTGCGGGTGTTTACACGTGTCTGGTTTTTCGCTCATATTACAAGTTGAAAATAAACACGATCACTTGAGCACAACTGATGTTAATGGTCGTCGAGATAACGCATACTCAGAGCTCTGGTTTACAGTTTTGTGAAGAGACAATAAGGAAGATAATACTCTCAATATGACCCTGTCTTTTGTATACCTAAGCAAGGTATTAAAAACTGTTCCATTATAGTGCGTTACGTAGTCATTTGATTCCACTTCTGCATAATTAAACTTTGATCAGATAAAAGCATGAAGAATTTATGCAGGTTTTAGTCACCCTCATTGTGAGAATATTGAGTCATTTAAATATCTGCTTTTTTTGCATAAGGCACTTAGCACTTTTACAATTTGCCTACCAGCCATATCAAACCAATGGCACCCTAAATGTGTGTGTTCATGAGATTTCTAAAGGCTACCTCTACTTTCTTATGCTTATTAAGTCTAATGTATAGTTTAGTTTCTCAGAAACTGTAAGTACCTACTAATAATATATCTCACTGAAATTTACTTTTTGCAATAGCTGGAAAAAAAGGATTGGCATTTAAATTACTATGTTTGGTCATAGATTATTCGACAGTGCCTGCTATTGTTTTGTACTTCCAAAGTAGTTGTTACTGCTGTAAAAGTGAATATACATAACTTAAGGAAAAACAAAAAAATAAAAAATAAACTTTCAAAGCACTTAAAGGGACAAGGAAACCCACATTTTTTCTATCGCGATTCAGATAGAGCCTGCAAATTTATGCAACTTTCTAATTTACTCCTATTATTAATTTTTATTTGTTCTCTTGCTATCTTTATTTGAAAAAGAAGGCATCTAAGCTTTTTTTTGGTTCAGAACTCTGGATAGCATTTTTTTTATTGGTGGATGAATTTATCCACCAACCAGCAAGGACAACCCAGGTTGTTCACCAAAAATGGGCCGGCATCTAAACTTACATCCTTGCATTTCAAATAAAGATACCAAGAGAATAAAGAAAATTTGATAATAGGAGTAAATTAGAAAGTTGCTTAAAATGTCATGCTCTATCTGAATAACGAAAGAAAAAATGTGGGTTTAGTGTCCCTTTTGAATTGTGTGCATTTAATAAATTATTGTATAGGTACTCATTATAATACTGTGCACCATACTCATCAGTGTATAGATACTCACATCATTATACAGTGCAGCATACAATGATGAATGAATGTTTAGATACCATTCGTCATTATATAGTGCAGCATACTTATCAGTGTATAGATACTCACATCTTTATACAGTGCAGCATATTAATACGTGTATAGATACTCATCATTATACAGTGCAGCATATTCATCAGTGTATAGATACTATTCATTATACAGTGCAGCATACTCATGAGTGTATAGATACTCACCTCATAATACAGTGCAGCATACTCATCAGTGTATATATACTCACATCATTATACTGTGATTCATATTCATTAGTGTATAGACACTCTTCATCATTATACAGTGCAGCATTATCATCAGTGTATAGATACTCACATCATTATACAGTGCAGCATACTCATCAGTGTATATATACTCACATCATTATACTGTGATTCATATTCATTAGTGTATAGACACTCTTCATCATTATACAGTGCAGCATTATCATCAGTGTATAGATACTCACATATTTATACAGTGCAGCATACTCATCAGTGTATAGACACCCATCATTATTATAAAGTGCAGCATACTCATCAGTGTATATATACTCACATCATTATACTGTGCTTCATACTCATCAGTGTATAGACACTCTTCATCAATATACAGTGCAGCATACTCATCAGTGTATAGATACTCACATCTTTATACAGTGCAGCATATTCATCAGTGTATAGATACTCATCACCATCATACAGTGCAGCATTCTCATCAGTGTATAGATACTCACATGTTTATACAGTGCAGCATACTCATCAGTGAATAGATACTCATCACCATTATACAGTGCAGCATACTCATCAGTGTATAGATACTCACATGTTTATACAGTGCAGCATACTCATCAGGGTATAGATACTCATCACCATTATACAGTGCAGCATACTCATCAGTGTATAGATACTCATAATCATTATACAGTGCAGCATACTCATCAGTGTATAGATACTCTTCATCATTATACAGTGCAGCATACTCATCAGTATATAGATACTCACATCATTATACAGTGCAGCATACTCATTCGTTTATAGATACTCACATCATTAAACAGTGCAGCATACTCATCAGTGTATAGCTACTCACATCATTAAACAGTGCAGCATACTCATAAGTGTATAGCTACTCACATCATTATACTGTGCAGCATACTCATTAGTGTATAGATACTCACACCTTTATACAGTGCAGCATACTCATCAGTGTATAGATACTCATCTCCATTATACAGTGCAGCATACTCATCAGTGTATAGATACTCATAATCATTATACAGTGCAGCATACTCATCAGTGTATAGATACTCACATCATTATACAGTGCAGCATACACATCAGTGTATAAGTACTCACATCATTATACTGAGCTTCATACTCATCAGTGTATAGACAGTCTTCATCATTATACAGAGCATTCTAATCAGTGTATGGATACTTACATCTTTATTACAGTGCAGAATACTCATCAGTTTATAGATACCCATTATCTTTATACAGTGCAGTATTCTCATCAGTTTATAGATACCCATTATCATTATACAGTGCAGTATTCTCATTATTGTATAGGTACTCGTTATAATACTGTGCATCATACTCATCAGTGTATAGATACTCACATCATTATCCAGTGCAGCATACAATGATGAATGAATGTTTAGATACCATTCATCATTATATAGTGCAGCATGCTTATCAGTGTATAGATACTCACATCTTTATACAGTGCAGCATATTCATCAGTGTATAGATACTCATCATCATTATACAGTGCAGCATACTCATCACTGTATATATACTCACATTATTATACTGTGCTTCATACTCATCAGTGTATAAACACTCTTCATCATTATACAGTGCAGCATACTTATCAGTGTACAGATACTCACATCATTATACAGTGCAGCATACTTATCAGTGTATAGATACTCACATCTTTACACAGTGCAGCATATTCATCAGTTTATAGATACTCATGATCATCATTATACAGTGTAGCATACTCATCAGTGTATAGATACTCACATATTTATACAGTGCAGCATACTCATCAGTGTATAGATACACATCATCATTATACAGTGCAACATACTCATCAGTGTATAGATACTCATCATTATACAGTGCAGCATTCTCATTAGTGTATAGATACTCACATCATTATACAGTGCTGCATATTCATCAGTGTATAGATACTCACATCTTTATACAGTGCAGCATACTTATCAGTGTATAAATACTCACATCTTTATACAGTGCAGCATACGCATCATTGTTTAGATACCATTCATCATTATATGGTGCAGTACACTTATCAGTGTATAGATACTCACATCTTTATACAGTGCAGCATATTCATTAGTGTATAGATACTCACCATCATTATACAGTGCAGCATTCTCATCAGTGTATAGATACTCACATGTTTATACAGTGCAGCATACTCATCAGTGTATAGATACCCATCATCATTATACAGTGCAGCATACTCATCAGTGTATAGATACTCAGCACCATTATACAGTGCAGAATACTCATCAGTGTATAGATACTCATCATCATTATACAGTGCAGAATACTCATTAGTTTATACATACTCATAATCATTATACAGTGCAGCATACTCATTAGTTTATAGATACTCATCATCATTATACAGTGCAGCATACTCATTAGTTTATAGATACTCATAATCATTATACAGTGCAGCATACTCATTAGTTTATAGATACTCATCATCATTATACAGTGCAGCATACTCATTAGTTTATAGATACTCATAATCATTATACAGTGCAGCATGCTCATCAGGGTATAGCTACTCACATCATTAAACTGTGCAGCATACTCAGTGTATAGATACTCACATCTTTATACAGTGCAGCATACTCATCAGTGTATATATACTCATCACCATTATACAATGCAGCATACTCATCAGTGTATAGATACTCATAATCATTATACAACAGCATACTTATCAGTGTATAGATACTCATCACCATTATACAGTGCAGCATACTCATTATTTTATAGATACTTACATCATTATACAGTGCAGCATACTCATCAGTGTATAGATATTCACATCATTATACTGTGCAGCATACTCATCAGTGTTTAGATACTCATCATCATTATACAGTGCAGCATACTCATCGGTATATAGATACTCATCACCATTATACTGTGCAGCATACTCATCCGTGTATATACTCATAATCATTATACAGTGCAGCATTCTCATCAGTGTATAGATACTCACATCTTTATACAGTGCAGCATACTCATCAGTGTATAGATACCCATCATCATTATACAGTGCAGCATACTCATCAGTGTATAGATACTCAGCACCATTATACAGTGCAGAATACCCATTAGTTTATACATACTCATCATCATTATACAGTGCAGCATACTCATTAGTTTATAGATACTCATAATCATTATACAGTGCAGCATACTCATTAGTTTAGATACTTATCATCATTATACAGTGCAGCATACTCATTAGTTTATAGATACTCATAATCATTATACAGTGCAGCATACTCATCAGTGTATAGCTACTCACATCATTATACTGTGCAGCATACTCATCATTGTATAGATACTCATCATCATTATACAGTTCAGCATACTCATCAGTGTATATATACTCACATCTTTATACAGTGCATCATATTCATCAGTGTATAGATACTCACATCTTTATACAGTGCATCATATTCATCAGTGTATAGATACTCATCATTATTATACTTTGCTTCATACTCATCATTGTATAGACACTCTTCATTATTATAAAGTGCAGCAATCTCATCAGTGTATAGATACTCACATCTTTATACAGTGCAGAATACTCATCAGTTTATAGATACCCATCATCATTATACAGTGCAGCATAATCATCAATGTATAGATACCCATCATCATTATACAGTGCAGCATACTCATCAGTGTATAGATACCCATCATCATTATACAGTGCAGCATACTCATCAGTGTATAGATACTCACATCATTATAAAGTGCATCATATTCATCAGTGTATAGATACTCATCAATATTATACTGTACTTCATACTCATCAGTGTATAGACACTCTTCATTATTCTAAAGTGCAGCATTCTCATCAGTGTATAGATACTCACATCTTTATACAGTGCAGAATACTCATCAGTTTATAGATACCCATCATCATTATACAGTGCTGCATAATCATCAATGTATAGATACTCATGATCATTATACAGTGCAACATTCTCATTAGTGTATAGATACTCATTATAATACTGTGCATCATACTCACCAGTGTATATATACTCATTATCATTATACTGTGCTTAATACTCATCAGTGTATATATACTCATTATCATTATACTGTGCATCATACTCATCAGTGTATATATACTCAATATTATTATACTGTGCTTCATACTCAGCAGTTTATAGATACTTGCATCTTTATACATGGCAGAATACTCATCAGTGTATAGATAATCACATCATTATACAGTGCAGTGTTCTCACTATAGTGTATAGATATTCTGTCATTATACACCACAGCATATTCATCAGAGTATGCATACTCACCATATTTATGCAGAGCAGTATACTCATAGTGTACAGAAACTCACATTGGGGGCGGAGCCAAGCAGCTGAATAAACTAGGCACACATCATTAAAGCTTTTACGGGCAGGCTGGATCACAGCTCAGTTTCTAACAGCAATGAGCTTCAAGCTATGTGGTACTGATAACAGCCGTAACTGTGCAGACCTGCTGTCTCAATACCAACAGCTCAGACAGCAACTGCTGCCTTTATATGGCAAGTTGACAATGGAGGCTGGGCCTGTTTGAGGCCTTCACGCATAATATAACAGAAATACCAATGGCACTAATTGTAATTAAATAAACGTTCCCATATATGTGGTTACTGAATAGTAATTATCTCACAGGGGATGGTGCTTGTACTGATCAATAATTCGAAACAAATCAGTAAAGAACTGAAAAAAGAGTACAAATGTAGCACTCGCAATGTTTGATAGGTAAAGAATTGATATTGAAGCAAAGGATGAAAAATTAAAATAAAACTTAACTTTTACTTGATAAATTAAAAATGAAGGGTATGGAGGTAATTAATTTAAAATTTGCATATGCTTGCTTTAATTAAAGTAAAAAAATGACTTGAAACAAAGATGAAAACCTTGCGGCCTGAATACTACCTATACAATAGGTGACCTTGAGAGGTTCTATCTGTAACAAAATCACTGTGTGAATATACTGTCAGAGTTCACAGGAAGTGGTTATCTGGCTAGAAAAGAATTCACAGCTCTTAGTAGGAAAACAGACATGGCGTATCTGCTGTCCAGCATAGGAAACAAATAATAATGCCTCTAAATATGAATTAATCATTGTCTTTAAATATTGGTAACACAGTAACCAAAGTAACCTTATGATACCGGGGACCTATGTCAGAGGCCCGTATCTAATACCTATACTTTATTATTACTGATGATAGTGCTGAGTATTAAAAAGTTCAAGGTGGGGCGGAGCCAACAAGCAAAGGGATCGGACGTACATTTCTGGAGCTCCTCATCTCTAAGCTTACATAGTGATATTATATATATATTGGAGACCTTCTTCATATATTATTTTGGACTCTCATTGAATCTACATCGACATCTAAGTACCAGGAGAGCTGTTCATGAGTTTAACAGATAATTAACTCCAGAAAGAGACGGAGCCAAATATCTCACCATAAGGGCGCGAATCGCCATTTTGACTCAGAATGGAGTTTTTAAACAGTTGGGAGGCCAAGATGGAGTATTCAATTCAGAACTACTATCAGGAGTTAAAGGTTGACCTAGCCGTTATATTGGATAAGATAGAAGTATTGTTTCCCCGCCGGCCGCTAGATCGAGAGACGTCTGGGCTTGCTGCTCACTCCCCCCTACAAAGTGCCATTGAAGTTACATTGGATCTCGCTGTTGGACTCACTTGTAATCCCGGCCATGAGGAACTACCTACAAGCTCACGGAATTACATGCCAGACTCCAGTAGTCAGGGGAAGTTTGCAGCGGCCTCGGTTCGATTCACAGATGTTGAGCTTAAGTCCTCCCACACAGAAAAACCTGAGAGGTTCAGACGCACCGCAAAGCCCCTGAGACATCAGCCGTTTACCGGGAACTTCTATGGCCCCAATCATGTAAACAAAGACTGCCGCTCTGTATATCTCACCCACGGGTGGCTACCTAACACCTGGATTCGGAAATGCAGGACTTTGGGCTACCCTTGTAATGCGCTTTTGTGGAGCGCTTTTTGCACTCTCTGGGTTGTCTCAAGAGCTCTGAATAAATTACCGAGGTCACTGTGGGACCCAGGACAATCTGACCATATCTGTCTCCTGAGTGGTCCGGGACTTTAGGGGGGAAAAAAATAAAATGACTGAACCCCTAATGTGGAACATTGAGTTGATGATGGGTAAAACCTTTCATTACACAGGAGATCATTAAACTATACATCGATCTTTTTCTCCAGAGGGTGTAGTTTCCCCCCTTAGGTGTTTTTACAAGATTACTGGACGTTATATTACAGTTCCATTAAGTTTTGTCCCAGCAAGCTTAAATCTATATAATATGTTACCCTGCTAACAATACTCCATGATGTGAGGTGTCAGCCTACATGTTACACTATGCATGTTTTGTATTACTAACCTATATTACCCATATTTCTACTGTTAGGAAAATTTCTGGTAGTTTCATACTCAGTGTTAGGTATAGTTTAGATCTCATATAAAAAGTATGCATACGGTTTAGCGGGGGAAGGCTAGGATGGAGAAACACACAGGTCCACAATTATCTGACTACGCAGTTTATTAAGACAAATGTTTTACCCATAGTTTTTATATCTTTGCTTGTACTCTTTGTAGCTGTTGTAGCCATTTCAGTTATAAGATTCACTTGTCACTATGTCTGTTTCCTAAGTTGAGGCTTTCGCATATATTTGGACAGCAGAGCACCTAATGTCAATACATTGTTTCTTTCTCTTGTACACCTTGTTTAATGTGTTGATTTAGTTAACAAAACAAAAAAAAAAAGTTGCCACCTACCATCACATGCGCCTAAGTTATGAGTGTATAGGCTCTAATGTATGTATGACCCAATTCAGAAACTGTCATAGTTAGAAACTACTCAAGGTCAGTTTCCCTTATATTGTATATTGTTGACAGGCTATATCTTACTAAGCCCAATTTACTCATCAACAGGTTTTATAAACCAACATATTGTTACAACAATATTAGCTCATAGAGGTTTTCTGACTAGAAGATATTGCACTGTATAGTTTACACAGATGCCCAATCTTATATGCTCCTAAATTATAAGCATCATTAAGATAATCTACATAACCTTAGAAATAGGACTCTAATTTCTATCTGAACAGATTAATAACTCACCAATAGGCTGAAACCAAAACCTGCAAAAAGTCCAACTTCCCTCACATCGTGTAATAGCAGAACATATCTTTCTATGCCCAACTAACTTACACTATCCAGTTTTACTTGCTTACATAATGAGGCAATAATGCTTGCATACAGAAGTTCCATGATCAGATGATATTATGCAGTATGGGTCCTAGTAATAGTTGCTTGTAATGCTATATATGTGTGCCCCATTTTTACTCTGTTTGCCTTCCGTGTTATTGGAGTCTACACTGCTAGTATTCTTTCACACTCGGGTATAACTTGCTTCTAATAATTGTCGTTAATACCCTGTATTTCCTAACTTATATACCTAAAGGACACAGTGGTTAGCCTCCACGTGTAAATCACTATCTTCAGGTTTCACCTATATCCATGTTGGCTTTATAAGCTCATGTATTTATCCTATTTAATCGCTTTTTATACAGGTTACTTATCTCCTTACTAAAGAGAAATGTTGAATAGATATGATAGAAGAAGCAGTTATATGTTATCCCTCGTTATAAGATGTAACAATATTTACTCTCCTACCTGATAACAACTTTATATACTTATATAATACACATCCCCCTGGTTTCCCTCATCACTCTACTACTATATCATAAATGGCTCTGCCCTCTTTCCCCTTTCCCCTCCCAGTCTGAGTGGCTCTTGCCCGCTGAATTCCCTCCCCCTTCCATATATCATGGCCCAAACTAACTCCTTCATTGTTATTGTTGAATGCTTTTAGGTGATGCATACTAGCTAATATCATGCCAGCCAGGGCCTTACAGAGACAGACTATACTATTTCTCAATTGTGATGCCACCCCTATCTATAGCTCCCATCTTTTATATGCTAAGGATATATATGAGAGTTACACTGCAAACCTTATTATCGTTCTTTTTCAAGAAAATGATATTCTCTGCGGTGACTTTATGGCTTGTACAAATTATCTGTTACTGCTGGGCCCCCCTCCTCCCTTTCCCGCCGGTACTGGTTGCCTGTGGGTCATACCCCTTCTCCTTTTTCCCGCATCGTCTATAGCTGACATTTCCCCAGGAGAGGGGCTCACCCGATATAACTTATGGCTCCGCCCCCCGCCCTCACCTTTAGCTACCGTCCACCCTTAAACAGCCTTTTGAGTACAGGTATAGAAATCTGGTATAGGATAGATATTTGGTTTGTTGGAGCCTTGCACCTTGAATGTTTTTAGTCTCAACTCTGTGGGGCATATACTGTATGAATGAGGGAGCCCTATTTACCTTTCTTTTTTCTGTTAATTCCTGCACACTGCCAGCGGCCGGGGCAGAGATGTGAGTACAGTATGAGGATCCTTTAGCTCTCTCAGTTATAATTATATTTATTATTACTTCTTAACAGTATGAGTATATCCCCAAAGAAATTGTTGCGATTAATATACGCTGTATATGCTACCCAGCCTATCCTAGGGTGTGGGGCTGCATTATACCCCATCATATCTCACATAGGCACAACCTACTACTTACTAAATCAATAAATGACATGTTGCCTTAATCTCTATACTCAGAAACAAACCAACGCATATTTCAGTTTTCCACTTATACTCATAACGTCCACTAGGTTAACATTTTTACTGGCTCCGCCCTTCCACTTTCCCCCTCACCATATTTCATTCATCCACCATGGTGAATTTCTTGTTAGCGGTATTAATTCCGCTTCTAGTATGTATCACTATATTCTATTCCAACTTTATATTACATTTAGTTTACCATACTATAGGATGTACAGGTTGTTATGGACATTCAAATTGCAAAAGGTTTCTTTTTTATGTGTGTTGTAACATAGGAAACAAAATAGAAAAGAGGTAATACTAGAATGCGCTTATTTCACTTTGTGTCTGTGTTTAATGACTTGACTAAGTCTCAGATGCGACATGTTTCAAACTTATGCAAAATGTTTACTGTATTCTCCCATGTATATCTGGTATTCCTCAATAAAAAACTTTGATTCTAAAAAAAGTTCAAGGTTTATACCAGAGGGCATTGATGTTTACTATCAACTGTGTAATAAGTGATGCCTCAAAATATGAGTGGTTATTTTAACTCTGGAAATATCAGAGACCTATACCTGTTAACTACCTGTGATGAGGCAATAATATATAGAATCAAAATGCTCTGGAAATGCCAGAGACCTTTACCAAAGGAACACTGATGATGTCGCTGAGGTGGTTAAGTGTTATTCTCTGTGAATATCAATGACACAGTAACAAGAGACCTATACCTTTTAGTACCAGAGACCTGTGTCAAAGGCCCATATCTAACGCCTATACCTTGGTTACCAATGATAATCCTAGTTATAAAAAGTCAAAGCTTATACCAGAGGGAATTGTTAGGTATATAATAAGAAAAGCATCTAAATGTGAGCAGTGGTTTTCTCTCTGGAAATACCAGAAACCTATACCTGTTAATTACCAGTAATAGGGCAGTAATATAAAATCAGAATTATCTGGAGATACCAGAGACCTATACCTTTTAGTTACTGATGATAGTACTGGATATGGAAAGTCAGAGATTCAGAGATTTACATAGATTGTGTGGACAGTCCAGTAGCTGATAAAAAAAATGCTTCTAAGTCAGTAAATTGCTCTCTGGAAATACCAGAGACCTAGACCTGTTAGTTTACCATGATAGAGCATAGATATGAAGAGTTATAAATTGTGTGGGCTGTCCAGTATCTGATGAAAAGTGCTTCTAAGTTAGTAATTTCCTCTCTGAGAATACCAGAGACCTATACCTGTTAGTTTACCGTGATAGAGCATAGATATGAGCTCATGTTAGGGAGCCATAAAGCTAAATTAGTGTGCCAGTAAGTAGTGAGGAGTTCCCTCAGAACAGAATATAATTATATACCTTTTAATACCGCAAGTATAAAAGTAAGCATAGCTATCTAAAAGGAGGGAGAGGGAAAGGGGATGCCACTGACACTTTTCATCGTGGTGGCTGTATCAAAGGGCCTTCACGCATGATCCCATGGCAACAAACGCTCCTGCATAAGCTGTGTCGGCAGCTTATATGATCACTCACAGCTCCTGTCCTTTTGGCATAACCACAGCATAACTAGCCCCTCAAGGATACACTGGATTCAGCAAATCACGTCTTGGGCTACATAAATGCCAAAAGGCCTACAGTGATGCTGTACCTCCAGTAAGGTACTGACCTCAAAGAGGGGTAATACATAGTAACATAGTAGATAAGGTTGAAAAAAAGACAGAAGTCCATCGAGTTCAACCTATACAAATCTCTATATAATTACAAAAATGGTGACCCATTTAACACAAGCAATCATATCCCTGAAAGCTTCTGCTATCTCTGTATATTGACCTTGAATATATTTATATTAAGTAATCATGTTACCTCTCAAGCTCCTTTTTCTAGAGAATACAGACCCAGTTTGGCTAGCCTCTCCTCTTAGCTTAAATTATCCATCCCCTTTTTAGTTTTGTGGCCCTTCTCTGTATTTGCAATGTCTTTTTTTGAGATACCTAGAACTGCAATCCATACTCAAGCTGAAGTCTTACCAGGGATTTATATAGTGTCAGAATTATGCTTTCCTCTCTTGCATAAATGCCTCTTTTAATACAAGGCTAATATCTTATTAGCCTTATAAGCCACTGCCCGCATTGTGCACCCATCTTTAGCTTGTTATCTATTACTACTCCCAAATCCATTTAATCTTCTGTTTTGATAAGTCTAGTCCCATTTAAATAATAGGTTGCCTGCTTATTTTTTACTTCCAAAATATAGAACCTTGCATTTCCAGTATTAAATCTCATCTTCCATTTACCTGCACATTCTTTTAATTTTTGTAGATCCCATTGTAAAGCAAATTCATCTTGCTCTAATTCTTTAATAAAAATATAACAGTTCCCAGTACTGATCCCTGGGAAGACAACTAATTACTTTTGTCCATTCTGTTACAACTACTCGTTGCTCCCTGTCTTTTATCTAGTTATTTATCCATGAGCTAACATTTTCAGCTATTCCTAATCCTTTCATTTTGTACATTAATCTCTCATGTGGCACTGTATCAAATGCCTTTACAAAATCTAAGTATATCATATCAACTGATTCCCCTTTAGATTCTAGGAGGAAGTAAGTAAAATATAGATAATTGTTAGGGTTTTTTCCCTGTTGTGTTTGCCATGTGCTGCTGGCAGCCATTTTACTCATCTCTCTTCCTGACTATGGTGCATTATGGGGGATGCTGCTAATTTCCTGCACTTCCTTTTATGGCCAGACTGGTGTGCATCATCCATGTGAGACAGGATGCAGTCTCAGAATTGGAGGAGCATCTCCGGCAACTCCGTTCCACGTTGGTGTAGATTCAGGATTGCCTTCATCGTTCTATGCAGCGCCAAAAGTTCCAGGCTGATCATAGGCGTCTGCCCGCACCTTCCTACCAGGTTTGCGAGAGAGTTTGGCTGTCCTCCCACAACTTGAACCTTCGTGTGCCTTCCAATAAATTGGCTCCCTGTTATGTTGGTCCTTTTCGAATACTCAGACGGATTAATCCTGTGGCCTATGCTCTTAACCTTCCTCCTGCTATGCTCATATCCAATGTTTTCATGTCTCCCTCTTGAAACCATTGGTTTGTAATAGGTTTACCACTGTGTTGCCTCATCCCCGTCCTATCTTTGTTGACAACCATGGGGAGTATGAGGTCAGCAGCATTATTGACTCTCGTATGTCCAGGGGCCATGTACAGTATTTGGTTCACTGGAGGGGCTACGGTCCGGAGGAGTGTTCTTGGGTTCCCTCCTCTGATGTTCATGCTCCAGCCCTCCTCTGTGCCTTCCATGCCCGTTTCCCCAATAAGCCTTTTGTTCTCCCGTGGGGGAGGGGTCGTTGAGGGGAGGGTACTGTCAGGGTTTTTTCCCTGTTGTGTTTGCCATGTGCTGCTGGCAGCCATTTTACTCACCACTCTTCCTGACTATGGTGCATTGTGGGGGATGCTGCTCATTTCCTGCACTTCCTTTTATGGCCAGACTGGTGTGCATCATCCATGTGAGAAAGGATGCAGTCTCAGAATTGTGATGTCATCACTTATTATTTAAAGGGCCTCTGTTCAGTATGCTTTGCCTTTGCGTTGTCTCAGACCTGTTTGTGAGAGTTCCTGTGTATTACCTGGCTGTCTGACATCCTTCCTGGTTCCTGATCCCTGGCTTGTTCCTGACTCTGCTGTTTTCCTTATTCCTGATTCCGGCTCGTCTGACTATTCGCTTTGGCTCCTGACTCGGCTCGTCTGACTACCAGCTCTGTTTTTGACTCCTGGCTTGTTATTTGACTTGTGGACTTGTTTATTATTTTTTGCTATTAATAAAAGTGTGATTATTTTTGCACTTCTCATCTTAGTCTGATTCCTGGCACCCTGACATTGCGCAAAGGCCATGAATCCTGATGCTGCTAATTATCCACCTTTACCTGCCATCATTTCCAGGATGGATGTACAGGATCACCGCTTGGATCAATTTGCACTAGCCCTGCAAACCCTGCTTACTCGCACTGCACATTTGGACCAAAGTGTCCCGCAAGTTATGGCTGCTCCTGTTTCTGCTGCTGCACCTATGCCTACCAGGAGCATGTCTAGTTCTACACCTCTACCTCAGCGATATGGAGGTGATCCTATTCAGTGCAGAGGGTTTTTGAACCAGGTGGGCATTTACTTTGAGATGTTACCTCAGGTGTTTCCCTCTGACAGAGCTTAAGGTGGGATTTCTCATCTCGTTACTCTCTGACACAGCTCTTGCGTGGGCTAATCCCTTGTGGGAGACTAATAAACCTGTGATTTCAAATTACCCTGAATTTGTGGCCTCCTTTCGAAGGGTATTTGATGTTCCGGCTCACTGCTCCTCTGCTGCTAAACGACTCATGTCCATTCAGCAAGGTACAAGATCTGTTGCTCAGTATGCTATTGAGTTCTGTACGCTTGCCGCAGAGGTAGGTTGGAACAATGAAGCCCTTGTTGCCGCCTTCTTTCATGGGCTCTCTGATGCGATTAAAGACGAAGTTGCTGCCAGAGATTTACCAGAGGATCTCGAGGCATTGGTGTCTTTTTTTATCCTAATTGGCATCAGACTCAGAGAGAGGCCCTCTCTCAAGGAGCACTTGCGGAAGCCTCCTACGTGTTCATTCCCACCCATGCCCCCCTCTCCTCCCATGCCTCCTGGTCCCGAGTCACCAGGTACTGCTGAGCCGATGCAGTTGGAATTCACACATCTCTCCGGCGGTGGAGAGGGCCTTTAGGAGGAGGGAGGGGCTCTGCCTCTATTGTCACCTTTTGAAGTCTTGTCCTACACGGCCGGGAAACGCTCACACCTAAGGTCCTGTCGGGGGCAGACCTTGGGTGGTTTATCCTCGTCCCCGGAACCGCTTAAGGAGAAACCTTTGGTCATGGTTGTCCTTTCCTGGGTGGACTCCTCCATAGTCACTCAGGCTCTTGTTGACTCCAGTGCTGCGGGCTATTTCATTGACAGTGCTTTTATATCAAAGCACTCCATTCCTGTTTTGCCTCGGTCCGTTCCGCTTGCTATTGAGGCCATTGATGGCAGGTGGGGTTCTCCATTTTGAAACCCTCCAGTTCAAGGTGATACACTATCCATATTTTCTGGTTGTTCTGGGTTATCCCTGGCTCCAAAAGCACAATCCCAATCTCGACTGGCGCAGGTCCGAAAATTTTGTCGTGGTCCCCGCAATGTATTTTCACTTGTCTTTGGAAACCAGTTAAAGTCTTGTGCACTTCTTTGGTATCTCAATTGCCAGAGGAGTACCGAGAGTACCTAGATGTGTTTGACAAGGTGCATGCCGGTACGTTGCCTCCTCACCGGTCTTACGATTGTGCCATAGACCTGCAACCCGGAGCCATTCCTCCTCGGGGCCGGGTGTACCCTCTGTCTGTTGCAGAGAATTGTGCTATGGAGGAGTATGTTGCCGATGCTCTCTCGTGAGGGATCATCCACAAATCCTGCTCTCCTGCAGGGGCTTGCTTCTTCTTTGTGAAGAAAAAGGGAGGCGAGTTAAGACCATGTATCAATTATAGGGGTCTTAATCCTCTTACCATTAAGAATGCTTACCCTATTCCGCTCATTACGGAACTCTTTAACCGCCTCAAGGGAGCTACGGTCTTTACTAAACTTGATTTGAGAGGAGCGTGCAATCTTGTTACGATTAAGGAGGGCCACGAATGGAAAACAGCATTTAACACCAGGAGTGGGCATTATGAGTATCTTGTAATGCCCTTTGGCCTATGTAATGCTCCTGCTGTTTTTCAGGAATTTATTAATGATGTCCTATGAGATATGTTGCAACAGTGTGTTGTGGTGTACTTAGATGACATCCTCATACACTCACCCACACTTAAGGCTCATTGTTCTGATGTTACACGGGTTCTTCAGAGACTACGTGAGAACGGCCTGTTTTGTAAACTCGAGAAATGTGAGTTCCATCAGACTCAAGTAACCTTCTTAGGTTATGTTATTTCTGTTGCAGGGTTCTCCATGGATCCTGCCAAGTTATCTGCAGTGGCCTCGCCCAGTTGATCTTCGGTCTATTCAACGTTTTTTGGGGTTCGCCAATTACTATAGAAAGTTTATTAAAAACTTTTCTTCCTTGGTCAAACCTATCACAGACATGACCCGTAAAGAGAATGATCCACTCCATTAGTCACCTACTGCCATTAAGGCCTTTGATAGTCTTAAGAATGCCTTTGCTGCCGCTCCAGTTTTGGCTCATCCTAACCCTGTCCTGCCTTTCGTTCTTGAGGTCGAGACTGGAGTAGGTGCCCTCTTGTCTCAACATCCTACGCCTGACAGTTCCTTGCATCCGTGTGGTTTCATCTCTAAGAAATTGTCTCCAGCAGAGTGCAATTATGAAATTGGTGATAGGGAATTGCTGGCCATAATTTTGGCACTCAAGGAATGGAGGCATCTTCTCGAGGGTACTAGCGTGCCAGTGCTCATTCTTACTGACCACAAGAATTTAACTTATCTATCTGAAGCAAAATGTTTGTCGCCCCGACAGGCCAGATGGGTGCTATTTTTGTCTTGGTTTAATTATGTGGTCTCCTACCTGCCTGATAGTAAGAATGTTAGGGCTGATGCCCTCTCTCGACAATTTTTGCCTCTGTCCAAGGAGGAGTCTGTACCTACTCCTGTTATACCTCCTGACCATATTTTGGCTACCATACATACTAATTTGACTTCTCTCTTGGGGGAGGAGATCCTGGCTGTTCAAACCATTGCACCTCCTGAGAAACCTAGTGGTAAGTGTTTTGTTCCTGAGAATCTTCTAACTAAACTTTTGCACACTTACCACTATCCTAAAGCCGCAGGTCACCCAAGCAAGAACCAAATGATTTGGTCTGTCAGTCACTCGACAATTCTGGTGGCCAGGTCTTTGTTCTGATGTTGCTGCGTATGTTGCCTCCTGCTCAGTTTGTGCACAGAATAAGACTCCTCGACATCTTCCTGTGGGTCTTCTTCAACCTATTGCTAATGGTGAGCGTCCTTGGACACATCTTTCCATGGACTTCATTATCGAGCTCCCTGTTTCCAATGGCAATACTGTTATCCTTATGGTGGTTGACTGTTTTTCTAAAATGTCACATTGCATTCCCTTGATGAAGCTGCCTACCGCTCAGGAGCTTGCTTCAATTTTTGCCCGGAGGTCTTCCGTTTACATGGGTTACCCAAGGAGATAGTGTTGCACCGGGGTAGCTAGTCTGCCTCCAGATTTTGGCATTCCTTTTGTGCTCAAATGGGGATCCAGCTTTCCTTCTCCTCGGCATATCACCCTCATTCCAATGGGGATGCGGAACGGTCTAATCAAGCTCTGGAACAGTTCCTCTATTGCTATGTCTCAGATCACCACAATAATTGGTCTGAACTGTTACCTTGGGCAGAGTTTGCTCGTAATAGTGCTATTAATGCTTCCTCCAAGTTATCCCCGTTCATGGCGAATTATGGGTTTCAACCATCCTTGTTGCCCGATTCATTCATGTCTCAGGGTATTCCGGCTTTGGAGGAGCATCTCCGGCAACTCCGTTCCACGTGGGTGTAGATTCAGGATTGCCTTCATCGTTCTATGCAGCGCCAAAAGTTCCAGGCTGATCATAGACGTCTGCCCGCACCTTCCTACCAGGTTTGTGAGAGAGTTTGGCTGTCCTCCCACAACTTGAACCTTCGTGTGCCTTCCAATAAATTGGCTCCCTGTTATGTTGGTGCTTTTTGAATACTCAGACGGATTAATCCTGTGGCCTATGCTCTTGACCTTCCTCCTGCTATGCGCATATCCAATGTTTTCTTGTCTCCCTATTGAAACCATTGGTTTGTAATAGGTTTACCACTGTGTTGCCTCATCCCCGTCCTATCTTTGTTGACAACCATGAGGAGTATGAGGTCAGCAGCATTATTGACTCTCGTATGTCCAGGGGCCATGTACAGTATTTGGTTCACTGGAGGGGCTACGGTCCGGAGGAGCGTTCTTGAGTTTCCTCCTCTGATGTTCATGCTCCAGCCCTCCTCCGTGCCTTCCATGCCCGTTTCCCCAATAAGCCTTTTGTCCTCCCGTGGGGGAGGGGTCGTTGAGGGGAGGGTACTGTCAGGGTTTTTTCCCTGTTGTGTTTGCCATGTGCTGCTGGCAGCCATTTTACTCACCACTCTTCCTGACTATGGTGCATTGTGGGGGATGCTGCTCATTTCCTGCACTTCCTTTTATGGCCAGACTGGTGTGCATCATCCATGTGAGACAGGATGCAGTCTCAGAATTGTGATGTCATCACTTATTATTTAAAGGGCCTCTGTTCAGTATGCTTTGCCTTTGCGTTATCTCAGACCTGTTTGTGAGAGTTCCTGTGTATTACCTGGCTGTCTGACGTCCTTCCTGGTTCCTGATACCTGGCTTGTTCCTGACTCTGCTGTTTTCCTTGTTCCTGATTCCGGCTCGTCTGACTATTTGCTTTAGCTCTTGACTCGGCTCGTCTGACTACCAGCTCTGGTTTTGACTCCTGGCTTGTTATTTGACTTGTGGACTTTTTAATTATTTTTTGCTATTAATAAAGCTGTGATTATTTTTGCACTTCTCATCTCAGTCTGATTCCTGGCACCTTACTTTGACATGATCTGTTTCTCATAAAACCATGCTGATTTAAACTCATAATCTTGTTTACACAAATATACTCATCAATATGATCCCTTATAATCCCTTCAAGTATCTTCCCAACTATTGATGTCAGGCTTACTGGTCTATAGCTTCCTGGATCAGCCCTACTTCCCTTTTTAAAAAGTAGCACCACATCAGTTTACTCCAGTCCTGAAGCACTATGCCCGAGGACGATTCTTGAAATGCCTAGCGACATCTGTTTATACATTGAACAGTCAGTCTCTAATAATGTGTAAAGTTTTCTGTACATGATAGCCTCTGGGGGATATTACAATACTACATTTAAAACTTGATTACTTTGGAGATACCTTAATACTATTAAGTTGTAACTATTCTACTTTAAAGCAATAGATTAATGATGGTAGAGAAATAGTTTATAATTTCCCCTTTTTTTTATCGTCACCTTCATATTTACTCTGAATGAACCTCTGGCCTAGAATTCTATGTTACCAGGGCTAATTACAGGTGCATGTGACTTTTTCTCTGTCATTATTGCCAAGTCATTACTTTTAGAAGAAAGTGTTTATTTTTTTCTCAGTTTATTTATGCTCTTAGAATATTCATAATTGACCTCACCCTGTTAGGGCCTCCTTGTCTCTTCTGCTTGTCCTGGAATCTCCTTTATTGTTGCAATGGCCCCAAAGAAAACCTCCAGATCTGTCAAAATCTCATAGATGTTCCTACATTCAATGCCCTACAATTAATAGCTATTTTAAGTCAGGTCCTGACTTGTATTTAAGCTCAGTAATAAAACAGGAAGACCACACTACTACAGTCCCTAAAAAGGCACAAAGTAATGTACAGGGCTTATCATACCCCTCAGAGATACAAACGATTACTAAAGCAGACTTGAAAGATATATGGAGGAAATTTTGCTAAAATATGAAGGAAGAAACTGCTGCTCTGAGGCATCAATGAGCTGAGTTTCAGAGTTGAAGCCTTTGAGGATGAGCGGAACTCATTTGCAAAAGATCTAGACCAAGTTTCACAAAAAGTCTCCTCCTGTACTACTCAGCTAGATGAACAACAAAATTGATGACCTAGAGCAGTGATTTTTAACCTTTTTTTTGCCGTGGCACACTTTTTTACATTAAAAAATCCTGTGGCACACCACCATCCCAAAATTTTAAAAAAATCACACATTGTAGCCTAATACAGCATATATATACACACATACACACAAACACACACATACTGTATATATTGTGCTGTTATGCCATGCCTCCTACAAACTACCCCTGCACTGGGAGTAAAAAACAAGCAAAGTTTAAAAAATATGTCACACTGTTGTCAGTCTGCCGTGGCACACCTGAGGATCTCTCACAGCACACTAGTGTGCCACGGCACACTGGTTGAAAAACACTGACCTAGAGAACAATAATGGACAGAACAATCTCCGGATTTGTGGCATCCGAGAATCTCTTGCACAAAATTCATTACTCATATACTTAATGGACATTTTTCATGCATTAGCAGGATAGATATCCTATCTTATCGACCACCTGCAGATAGAAAGAGCACATAGAGCTCTGCGACAACAAACTCCTCCACACAAACCACTTAGGGATGTTACTATTATATTTTTGCTCTTTTCAGACAGAGAAGCTGTTATGTTGTATGCTAGGAAACAAGCATCTTTCAGCTTTCAAGGACATCACATACAGTTTTTGACAGACCCATCCTCGAGGACACAACAAAGGAAAGCACTCACCCGCTAACTTTTCTTCTTTGTTCAAAGAAAATCCCATATAGATAGGGATACCCTTTCCACATCAGACGAGGTGAATAATTTGCAGAAATAAACTGGAAGTTTCATCATTTTATATACTAGATTTTTCTTTGCATAAATCTTTTTTTAGATTGTCGATACAGCTTTTTTTTTTTTTTTTTTTAAATGTATAGTTTTGCTTATTTTAAAATAACATTGTGCTGATTTACAGACTCCTAACCAAGCCCCAACATTTTAGGAGAATACTGATGTATACCTACTCCAGCTTGCTCCTGTTTGTGTAATGAGTAATATTATATGCAGAGGAAGGGGGAGGGGGGTAGTCTCTGTTTTTTGCTATATGGCCACTTTCAGTGGGTGTTACAGCTAACAGTGCTAAACTGGGAGCTTTTAAGTAAGTTTTTAAATGGTTTTATACTGGATGTTTAGATCAGTATCTGTGCATATTATTATAGTAGTGTCTATTACAACCAGTTACATGAAAATTGGTGTATACTGAAATGTCTGGCAACATCTGTTTATACATTGAACAGTCTCTCATAATGTGTAAAGTATTCTGCACATGATAGCCTCTGGGGGATATCACAATACTACATGTATGACTTTATTACTTTGGAGATACTTTAATGTTATCCTTTTACTGTCGCACAATTCCTATACTCCTTGATCGACTGTATTGTATTGTAACTTTTCTACTTTAAAGCAATACATTACTGATGGTAGAAAAATAGTTTATAATTTCCCCTTTTTTTTGTCGTCACCTTCATATTTACTCTGAATGAGCCTCTGCCATAGAATTCAGAACTTTTCATTGTTCTAATCTAAACCGCAGTTCCCTGACATCGCTGACATTAACTAAATCACTAAACAAAGCTATTAACCCCTAAACCACCATTCCCCGATATATCGCCAACACTAACTAAATCACTAAATAAAGTTATTGACCCCTAAACCACCATTCCCTGACATTGCAGACACTATTAACCCCTAAACCGCAGTTCCTCAACATCACCGACACTAACTAAACCTATTAACCCCTAAACCACTGTTCCCAACACTAACTAAACCTATTAACTCCTAAACCGCAGTTCCTCGACATCGCCAACACTAACTAAACCTTTTAACCCCTAAAATACCTAAATTGAAGTTACAATTATTACCTACTTATTTAAAAATATATACAAACTGAAATAAAAATAAAACCTAAGATAGCTACAATATAACTATATTATATTAATATAGGATTTAAGCAGCTCTAATTCCTATTGGCTGATTTACATTTTCAGATAATAGGAATGCAACGGTACTCCAATATAAAAGTGGTACCTTGCATTAAATCCTCAGTGTGTGGCAGACGATCGCATGAAGAGGACCTCCACGTCAGATCGATGGACCTCCACCTCCGTGCATCGACCGCTCTGCCTCCTCAGGGATGAAGAAGATGCTGGTCCCGTGATGGATGAAGATGAAGCCACCAGGATGAAGATGCTTCGCTGCTGGGATGAAGATCTTTCGCCGGACTTCAGCAACTAATTTGCCAAAATGAAATTATGTATTTTATTTAGATACATTTTTACAATCTTACATTATTGAAACCAAGGCATACTTGAAGGACAACATTAGTGTATTGAATACCTTAGAGGACTTAGAATGGGTGATTCATGGTGGTTAATCACCAGTGATGTAACCTCTCCTTATTGATAAATCATTAGGTTTATTATTGGTCAAAAATATTTTAATGAAAGATGAACAATTATATCCTAATCAATTAGATTTTATTCTTAATGGTATATAACTTTTTTTAAGAAACAAATTATTTTTGGTTAGATAACAATTATTTTCTGCAGATCAGTGGAACAGCGATGGGAACCAGATTTGCACCCAGTTATCCCAATTTATATATGGCCAATTGGGAAGATCAGTATATTTAGCACTCTGACTGGGCACGGTATCTGGTAACTTACAGTCGTTACATTGACGACCTGCTTATGATATGGTCAGGAAGTGAGCAACAATTGTTGGAATTCATGGTTTACATGAAAGAGAACCAATTCAAAGTTGATCTTTTCTGGAAATACAGTCAAACCAAAATAGTTTAAAAGTAAAAACTTTTTAAAAAGCATTGATGTTAGCAACTATATAGATACCAAAAGTTGCCATCAAACATTTTGGTTAAGAAATACCTAAAGGACAATTTCTCAGAGTGAGGAGAAATTGTAAAGAAATAATGGAATATAGAGAACAATCTAATAGCTTAAAAAATAATTTCTGGAAAAAACGTCTATAAAAATTATTTGGATCAGACAATAGAGGAGGTTTCAGAGAAGATGGATAGAAAAGAACTCCTTTAATATAGGAAGAAAAATGAGGAAAGAGAGAACACAATAATAAAGACTCTGAGGGAAAGAGTTGTGCAGCACGGCTTTACTGCTAAAAAGAAATGGCCTTTGAGTACGGAATGGTCAGCTCACCGGTATTACAAGTTGCGTGTTATGGCTATAACATGATCATTATGGCCTATACCGCAACGATCCATTACGCATTCGAGTAGTCATGGATTTTGTGAAACAGAAATGTTTCACAAAACTCATACAAAATATGTATCACTATTTTGTATATATTGCATATTTCCTTTGTATCTTAAATGCCACACTAGTGCACGCTCCGATACATAGCTAGATTCGATCGGGCTAATTGCTGTCCCCGCCACCTCAGAGGTAGCAGACGAGTTAAGGAGCAGTCTTAGAACCGCTGCTTCTTAACTTCCGCTTCAGGCGGAACTGAAGCGGAGTGGGTCGGAAGCAGCATCCGCTGCTTCATAAATCAACCCCCATGTGTGTAGATATATATTTTACCAAAATCAAATATATATATATATATATATATATATATATATATATATGTGTGTGTGTATTTAAGAAAATATAGAACATATTCCGCTATGTGAAGAACATTGGAATGTTAAATATTAATATTTCATGTCGCTTAGCAAAATTGAGAAAATGCACGCGAGTGGGGGTGTTAGGTTTTTCCCACATTTCGCTCTCTATTGAAGTCAATGGGTGTATACATTAATGCAGTCGCGATATTCGAATTAAGGCTTTTTACTTTTAATTTGTAATACACGCGATACCCAAAGCGCACAAAAAGCCAATGTCTAGTGGAGTTAAAGTGTGAGCGTGAGCACAAACTGCCGCTCTATTCATAATCCAGCCCTAAATATGTATGAATCCAAGCGCTTCTGCTTTGTATAAAACAACTAAAGGTCACACCATATACCTATCTGTGGGTCATTCTGAATAATTATGTGTTTTTTTTTTTAAACCCATGAGGATAACTTGTGTGCCATATGTATTGCAGTAACATTGGGATTATTATTGCAACTAACTGTAACAACCTGGAAATGTTTAAAATATTTATGGATGGGACACATGTATCGTGGTATGATGTAACTGCTGACCGATACATATTTGTTTTTATACTTTTGCCAACAAATTGTAACTTTAGCTCATCTTCCTGAATTCATTTTGGAATTTTTTCACCTTCCCAAAATAACAATATTTTGTATTGCTTATGTTTTTATTGAGTAAAAATTAGAAGCTACAGAACATTAGAAGCTAAAAAATACATTTATTTTGCACTTAACACTATTTTATATTTGATGCGCAAATTTATTAAGAATAAAGTATCAAATCACAAAAAATATTAGATTCATTTTGAAACTACCTAAAATAAAATATTTGAAGCCATGCCCACACACACAGTCCACAACCACACACCACACCCCCAGCAAATTGCTGGGCAAAAGACAGCAACCTATATGGCTTCAAATATTGCAACTGG
The DNA here is from genome assembly GCF_027579735.1 of Bombina bombina. Taxonomy (NCBI): domain Eukaryota; kingdom Metazoa; phylum Chordata; class Amphibia; order Anura; family Bombinatoridae; genus Bombina; species Bombina bombina. The sequence goes on along the minus strand of NC_069508.1, from coordinate 114,021,629 downwards.
TTGTTTTCAAATAGGAGCTGATGTTTTTGAATTATTGTTTATATAAATCTTAAAGGGACAGTCTACTCAAAATTAAACTTTCATGATTCAGATAGGGCATACAATTTTAAACAACTTTCCAATTTACTTTTATCATAACATTTTCTTTGTTCTCTTGATGTTCTTTGATGAAAGCTAAACCTAGGTAGGCTTATATGCTAATTTCTAAGTCCTTGAAGGCCGCCTCTTATCTGAATGCATTTGACAGTTTTTCCCAGCTACAGGGCGTTAGCTCATGTGAGCCATATAAATAACATTGTGCTTACTCCCTTGGAGTTATCTAGGATTCAGCACTGATTGGCTAAAATGCAAGTCTGTCAAAATATCTAAAATAAGGGGGCAGCCTATAGAGGCTTAGATAGGAGGTAATCACAGAGGTAAAAAGTTTATTAATATAATCGTGTTGGTTATGCAAAACTGGGGAATGGGTAATAAAGGCATTATTTATCTTTTTAAACAATAACAATTCTGGAGTAGACTGTCCCTTTACGTATTCCTTACTATTATTCCCTATTGTTATGCTTGTATTTTTGAGTGCTTCTCTCTTCAATTCAAATTTGCAAAAAATAGGTAGTTTGGCGCTTGTGCCACTGCTATTTAATTGATTTTATATTCACTAACAATTTTTACACCTAACCCCCCAATCACTATTACTTATTGAGTATATGGATGTTAAATTCAAGAGCACATAATGAAAATTGTTAATTGGGACATTCTATAAACTATCAGGTATTGTAACTGAGAATGCCACATTACTTTTGTAAGTAGATATTTTAATACTGAACTAGTTTGGAATAATGAGGCCGGGAACATTACAAAGAAAGCTAGTTAGTGGGTATTGAAAAAGATAATTGCTTATTAGAAATAATATAGGAACATGGTAGCTATTACGCCATCCTGTATCTCGCTGCTAACAAATAATGCAGATATCGTAATAAATATTGAAGCACTGGAACATTTTGGGAAATAACTATAACAAAAGCATTTGAAATTAGCTTTTTTAAAGCAATACTCTCAGGGGTTAGCTAATACTCTTAGTTTTACAAAAGCCGACTTGAATCAGCTATGGGAATCATTGAGGTGTAGAATTGGATAAAATATTCTTAGAAAAAAATATAAAAAATATAAACTCACCCTGTTAGACACAGTTATCAGCATTTCCTGTATGGCAATACATACAGAAAAATAAAACTTGTCTAGTAAAATTAGCACAAAAGGGCAAAAAGGCATTGTAAGGGATGATAAACTTTTCATGATTCCATACACAAATAATCAAACAGTTAATGTAATAGCAGTTTATATTATAACTTTTCTTATTAGAGAACATATATATATATATACTGTATATATATATAGATAGATAGATAGATAGATAGATAGATAGATAGATAGATAGATAGATACACTACTTTGCTGTCTAGTCCCTCTTATTCCAGATATTATTATTATTATAAGGTATTTGTAGCGCGCCAACAGATTCCGCAGCGCTGTAAACATAGTCGGTGTACAGGATAGCTTTTATAGGGGTCAAGTGGATAGAGGGCCCTGCCGAGAGTTTCACTGTTGTAGTCGGCTCTTATGAAGCGATCTGTAAACAGCTGGGCCCATAGGCTTACTTTCTAAGGGGTTCAAGGGGAAAGCAATGGAGTTAGGAAAGGTTAGTGTTGGTTGTATGCATCCCTGAATAGTAGAGTTTTTAGGGAGTGCTTGAAGCTGTTAAAGCTAGGGGAGAGTCTTATGGAGCGAGGCAGGGAATTCCACAAGATAGGGGCCAGTCTGGAGAAGTCCTGTAAATGGGAATGTGAGGAAGTAACAAGAGAGGAGGAGATCCTTAGCTGATCGAAGGGGACGGGAGGGAGAGTATCTAGAGACAAGTTCTGAGATGTAGGGGGGAGCAGTGCAGTTGAGAGCTTTATATGTCAGGGTAAGGATTTTATGTTTAATCCTAGATGCAAGAGGAAGCCAGTGAAGGGATTGGCAGAGAGGTGCAGCAGATGAAGAGCGACGAGTAAGGAAGATGAGCCTGGCAGAGGCATTCATAATGGATTGTAAAGGAGCTATGCGGCAGCTAGGTAGACCAGAGAGGACGGAGTTGCAGTAGTCGAGGCGGGAAAGGATGAGAGAGTGGATTAAAATCTTGGTTGTATCTTGTGTAAAAAAATATCTAATTTTAGCGATGTTTTTAAGGTGGAAGCGGCAGGCTTTAGCCAAGGACTGAATGTGAGGAGTGAAGGAAAGATCTGAGTCAAGTGTGACCCCAAGACATCGGGCGTGCGGGGTAGGGGTAATGATGGAATAATCAATAGTTATAGAAATTTTGGGGGTGGAGACATTGGAAGAAGGGGGAAAAATAAGGAGTTCAGTTTTGGAGAGATTTAGCATAAGGTAGTGAGAGGACATCCAAGATGAGATGTGAGAAAGACAGTTAGTGACACGGGTTAGTAAGGAAGGAGGTAGGTCTGATGCAGAGAGGTAGATTTGGGTGTCATCGGCATACAAATGGTATTGAAACCCATGGGACTTTATTAAGGAACCTAGTGATGACGTGTAGATTGAAAAGAGAAGGGGACCAAGGACAGAGCCTTGAGGTACCCCAACAGAAAGTGGTAACGGGGCAGAGAATGCTGCGGAGAAGGCTACACTAAATGTATGGTTAGTCAGGTAGGAAGAGAACCACGAGAGAGCTGTGTCACAGATTAGTGATGTCGCGAACAGTTCGCCGGAGAACAGTTCCCGGCGAACATAGCTTGTTCGTGTTCGCCGCGGCGGGCGAACATATGCGATGTTCAATCCGCCCCCTATTCATCATCATTGAGTAAACTTTGACCCTGTATCTCACAGTCTGCAGACACATTTCAGCCAATCAGCAGCAGACACTCCCTCTTACACCCTCCCAGCTCCTGGGCAGCAGCCATTTTAGATTCATTCTGATCCTGCATTCTTAGTGAGAGGAGGCATAGTGCTGCTGCTGCTGCTGATGATTTTATAGGGAAATTGATAGCTAGGCTAGTGTATTCAGTGTCCACTACAGTCCTGAAGGACTCATCTAATCTCTGCTGTAAGGACAGCACCCCAAAAAGCCCTTCTTAGGGCTAGAACATCAGTGGTTTTTTTTTTGGTTTTTTTCTTTGTAATCTAATTGCATTTGCCTGCCTGTCAGCGTGTGTCAGGCTCACAGCATATACTGTGCCTACTTGCTCACTGCCACCACTCATATCTGGTGAACATTAGTGTAAATTAAAAAAAAAAAAACTTTTACATCAGTCTGCTAGTGTAATCTAATTTCAGTTGCCAGCAGGCCAGCCTGCCACTGCCAGCCTGTGTGTCAGGCTCACAGCATATACTGTGCCTACTTCCTCAGTGCCACCACCAGTCATATCTGGTGTAACATTAGTGTAAATTTAAAAAAAAAAACCTTTTACATCAGTCTGCTAGTGTAATCTAATTTCAGTTGCCAGCAGGCCAGCCTGCCACTGCCAGCCTTTGTGTCAGGCTCACAGCATATACTGTGCCTACTTCCTCAGTGCCACCACCAGTCATATCTGGTGTAACATTAGTGTAAAATGTTTTTAAAAAAACTTTTACATCAGTCTGCTAGTGTAATCTAATTTCAGTTGCCAGGCCAGCCTGCCACTGCCAGCCTGTGTGTCAGGCTCACAGCATATACTGTGCCTACTTCCTCAGTGCCACCACCAGTCATATCTGGTGTAACATTAGTGTAAATGTTTTTTTAAAAAAAACTTTTACATCAGTCTACTAGTGTAATCTAATTTCAGTTGCCAGGCCAGCCTGCCACTGCCAGCCTGTGTGTCAGGCTCACAGCATATACTGTGCCTACTTCCTCAGTGCCACCACCAGTCATATCTGGTGTAACATTAGTGTAATTTTTTTAAAAAAAAAACCTTTTACATCAGTCTGCTAGTGTAATCTAATTTCAGTTGCCAGGCCAGCCTGCCACTGCCAGCCTGTGTGTCAGGCTCACAGCATATACTGTGCCTACTTCCTCAGTGCCACCACCAGTCATATCTGGTGTAACATTAGTGTAAATTTAAAAAAAAAAAACTTTTTACATCAGTCTGCTAGTGTACTCTAATTTCAGTTGCCAGGCCAGACTGCCACTGCCAGCCTGTGTGTCAGGCTCACAGCATATACTGTGACTACTTCCTCAGTGCCACCAGTCATATTTGGTGTAACATTAGTGTAAATTAAAAAAAAAACTTTTACATCAGTCTGCTAGTGTAATCTAATTTCATTTGCCAGGCCAGACTGCCACTGCCAGCCTGTGTGTCAGACTCACAGCATATACTGTGACTACTTCCTCAGTGCCACCACTCATCTGGTGTAACAGTGTAATTTTTAAAAAAAAAAACTTTTACATCAGTCTGCTAGTGTAATCTAATTGCAGTTGCCTGCCTGGCAGCGTGTGTGCCAGGCCCACTTGCCAAGTTAGTGGCACCACTCATATTTGTTGTAACAGTAGTGTAAATATTAAAAAAAAAAACTTTTTTGACTGTGAAACATCAGTCTGCTAGTGTAATCTAATTGCAGTTGCCTGCCTGCCAGCGTGTGTGCCAGGCCCACTTGCCAACTAGTGCCACCAATCATATTTGTTATAACAGTAGTGTAAATATTTAAAAATAAAACTTTTTTGACTGTGAAACATCAGTCTGCTAGTGTAATCTAATTGCAGTTGCCTGCCTGCCAGCTTGTGTGCCAGGCCCACTTGCCAAGTTAGTGGCACCACTCATATTTGTTGTAACAGTAGTGTAAATATTTAAAAAAAAAAACTTTTTTGACTGTGAAACATCAGTCTGCTAGTGTAATCTAATTGCAGTTGCCTGCCTGCCAGCGTGTGTGCCAGGCCCACTTGCCAACTAGTGCCACCAATAATATTTGTTATAACAGTAGTGTAAATATTTAAAAAAAAAAAACTTTTTTGACTGTGAAACATCAGTCTGCTAGTGTAATCTAATTTCAGTTGCCAGGCCAACCTGCCACTGCCAGCCTGTGTGTCAGGCTCACAGCATATACTGTGCCTACTTCCTCAGTGCCACCACTCATATCTTGTTTAATAGTAGTGTAAGTGTTCATTTAAAAAAAAATAAACTTTTTGGATTGTGAAACATCAGTCTGCTTTTTTGTGTCAGGCTCACAGCATATATTGTGCTCACTTGCCCAGTGGCACCACTCATATTTTGTTTAATAGTAGTGTAAGTCTACATTTAAAAAAAAAATGACAGGCAGAGGCAGGCCACCCTGCAGGTGCCGTCGTGGTCGTGGTGCTGTGATTCCCTTTGACCCTACAATAATGCCCAGTGTTCAGAGGCCACGTACCATGAACGCGAAAAGTTCTGAGGAGGACCTAGTTGACTGGCTAACACAGGACACCCAATCTTCTACAGCTTCCGCTCGGAACCTTGACGCACCATCCTCCTCCAGCTTGGCTTCGGGCACCTCTCAAGTGACCAGTGCCACTTGCCCGCCTGCCGCCACCACCAACATTAGCACAACAGCCGCTTCACTTGATCTGTCAGAGGAGTTATTGACACATCAGTTGGAAGAAATGAGTGATGCGCAACCATCATTGACAGAGGATGTAGATAACAGTGATATGTCTCAGTCAGGCAGCATTACAGACATAGACGTACGGTGTGATGATGATGATGATGTTGTACCCGCTGCTGCTTCCTTTGTTGATTTGTCAGATACAAGTGAAGCGGTTGATGATGATGCGTCCGTGGATGTCATGTGGGTGCCCGCTAGAAGAGAAGAAGAAGAGGGGGAAAGTTCAGATGGGGAGACAGAGAGGAGGAGGAGGAGACGAGTTGGAAGCACGGGGAGGTCATTGCAAGGAGCTAGTGGCACAGTCAGACAGCATGCATCGGCACCCGGTGTCAGCCAGACAGCACGCCAATCATCGCATGCTGTTGCCACCACCAGAATGCTGTCATCGCAGAGCTCAGCAGTGTGGCATTTTTTTGTGTGTCTGCCTCTGACAACAGCGATGCCATTTGCAAAAGAAACTGAGTTGTGGGAAATCCAACACCCACCTAGGTACAACTGCTTTGCAAAGGCACATGATCTCACATCACAAACGTCAATGGGATGAACACATGAGTAAAAGCAGCACACAAACTCAAAGCCGCCATCCTCCTCCTGGTCCAGCATCTTCAGCCACGTCAACCACTACTGTACTCCTTGCCCCCTCTCAACCATCCGCCACTCAGTCTCTCTTCCGTAGCAGTTCCTGCTCATCTGCCCACAGTCAGGTGTCTGTCAAGGACATGTTTGAGCGTAAGAAGCCAATGTCCCAAAGTCACCCCCCTTGCCCGGCGTCTGACAGCTGGCTTGTCTGAACTCTTATCCCGCCAGCTTTTACAATACAAGCTGGTGGAGTCTGAGGCGTTCAAAAAATTTGTATCTATTGGGACACCGCAGTGGAAGGTACCCGGCCGAAATTTCTTTGCACAAAAGGCAATCCCCAACCTGTACTCGATTGTGCGAAAGGAAGTAATGGCATGTCTGGCACACAGTGTTGGGGCAAGGGTCCATCTGACCACTGATAGCTGGTCTGCAAAGCATGGTCAGGGCAGGTATATCACCTACACTGCACATTGGGTAAACCTGCTGACGGCTGACAAGCATGGAATGCGTGGCTCTGCAGAGGAGTTGGTGACACCGCCACGAGTTGCAGGCAGGCCTGCTGCTACCTCCTCTACTCCTCCTACTCCATCCTCTTCCATAACCTCTTCCTCGGCTGAGTCCTCTTCTGCTGCTGCGTCTTGCTCCACATCAACGGCACCCCCCCAGCTCCCCAGGTACTATTCCACATCCCGGATACGGCAGTGTCACGCCATCTTGGGGTTGACTTGCCTGAAAGCAGAGAGTCACACCGCAGCAGCACTCCTGTCCATCCTGAATGCACAGGTGGATCAGTGGCTGTCTCCGCACCAACTGGAGATCGGCAAAGTGGTTTCTGAAAACGGAAGTAATTTGGTGGCGGCATTGAAATTGGGCAAGTTGACACATGTGCCGTGCATGGCACATGTGTGTAATCTGATTGTACAAAGCTTTGTGCATAAGTACCCAAGCTTACAGGACGTCCTGAAGCAGGCCAGGAAGGTGTGTGGCCATTTCAGGCGTTCCTACACGGCCATGGCGCACTTGTCAGATATCCAGCGGCGAAACAACCTGCCAGTGAGGCGCTTGATTTGCGACAGCCCGACACGTTGGAATTCAACACTCCTAATGTTCGACCGCCTGCTCCAACAAGAAAAAGCTGTTAACGAGTATTTGTATGACCGGGGTGCTAGGACAGCCTCTGGGGAGCTGGGAATTTTTTTGCCATGTTACTGGATGCTCATGCGCAATGCCTGTAGGCTCATGCGTCCTTTTGAGGAGGTGACAAACCTAGTCAGTCGCACCAAAGGCACCATCAGCGACATTATACCATTTGTTTTCTTCCTGGAGTGTGCCCTGCGAAGAGTGCTGGATCAGGCTGTAGATGAGCGTGAAGAGGAAGAGGAAGAGTTGTGGTCACCATCACCACCAGAAACAGCCTTATCAGCATCGCTTGCTGGACCAGCGGCAACGCAGGAAGAGGATTGTGAGGAAGAGGAGTCAGAGGAGGAATGTGGTTTTGAGGAGAAGGAGGAGGAAGACCAAGCACAACAGGCATCCCAGGGTGCTTGTTGTCACCTATCTGGTACCCGTGGTGTAGTACGTGGCTGGGGGGAAGAAGATACCTTCAGTGAGATCAGTGAGGACGAGGAACGGGACATGAGTAGCTCGGCATCCAACCTTGTGCAAATGGGGTCTTTCATGCTGTTGTGCCTGTTGAGGGACACTCGTATAAAAAAGCTGAAGGAGAATGAACTGTACTGGGTGTCCACGCTACTAGACCCCCGGTATAAGCATAAAGTGACTGAAATGTTACCGAATTCCAGCAAGTCGGAAAGGATGGAGCAGTTCAAAAATAAATTAAAAAGTATGCTTTACACAGCGTATAAGGGTGATGTCACAGCACAATGGGAATCTAACAGGGGAAGAGGTGAAAGTAATCCTCCTCCTCCCACGACCATGCTGGCAAGGACAGGACACTTTCCAGACGTGTTGTTGATGGAGGACATGCGGACCTTTTTAACTCCTATGCATCGCCACAGCCCTTCGGGATCCAGCCTCAGAGAACGACTCAACCGACAGGTAGCAGACTACCTTGCCTTAACTGTAGATCTCGACACTCTGAGGAGCGATGAATCCCTTGACTACTGGGTGTGCAGGCTTGACCTGTGGCCTGAGCTATCCCAATTTGCAATCGAACTTCTGGCCTGCCCCGCTTCAAGTGTCCTGTCAGAAAGGACCTTCAGGAGGTATTGTCACTGAGAAGAGAAGTCGCCTAGGTCAAAAAAGTCTTGATTACCTCACCTTTATTAAAATGAATGAGGGATGGATCCCAAAGGGACTGACATTGGGCGATACATTCAAGTCAAAAAGGCCTGATGAGATGAGCTGCCTTGGGCTAAAAATGGTCCACACGCTGCTGTATTTTATCTTCAAATGCCGGATGACTTGCGTGACTTATCCGCCAACAACTAGGGTTCAAGCCGCAATGTTTTAGGGCACTTTCTAACTGTCAAACAAACATCAATTTTTCTGGCCGCTGCTATAGCAGCGGCTGCAACAATACCTAATTTTTCAGGCATGTGTACCTGCCTAATTTTTCTGGCCTCTGGTGCTGCACTGTGGCTTCAAAACCCAAACCAAAAAAAAGGCACATAACAGGGATTAAACTGCTAAGAATAGTACTACTTAAGACACCACTCATATCTGGTGGCACAGTAGATTGCACGCGCAGTGCCCCAAATTTGAAGTAGGAGGACCGACCAAGCATCTTTTTCCATCTCCCGGTTCCTAAAATCATCTCCGGGTTCCTAAAATCGATGCCATACCTGTACTCGATTGTGCAAAAGGAAGTCATGGCATATGGGGTCTTTTAAACTGTCTGGCCTGTTGAGGGTCGGGGACCCTCGTATAAAAAGGCTGAAGGAGAACGACCTGTACTGGGTGTCCAAGCATCTTTTTCCATCTCCCGGTTCCTAAAAATTATCTCTGGGTTCCTAAAATCGATGCCATACCTGTACTCGATTGTGCAAAAGGAAGTCATGGCATATGGGGTCTTTCATGCTGTCATGCCTGTTGAGGGTCGGGGACCCTCGTATAAAAAGGCTGAAGGAGAACAACCTGTACTGGGTGTCCAAGCATCTTTTTCCATCTCCCGGTTCCTAAAAATTATCTCTGAGTTCCTAAAATCGATGCCATACCTGTACTCGATTGTGCAAAAGGAAGTCATGGCATATGGGGTCTTTCATGCTGTCGTGCCTGTTGAGGGTCGGGGACCCTCGTATAAAAAGGCTGAAGGAGAATGACCTGTACTGGGTGTCCAAGCATCTTTTTCCATCTCCCGGTTCCTAAAAATTATCTCTGGGTTCCTAAAATCGATGCCATACCTGTACTCGATTGTGGAAAAGGAAGTCATGGCATATGGGGTCTTTTTATGCTGTCGTGCCTGTTGAGGGTCGGGGACCCTCGTATAAAAAGGCTGAAGGAGAATGACCTGTACTGGGTGTCCAAGCATTTTTTTCCATCTCCCGGTTCCTAAAATCCATGCCATATACACGTCCCCTGATAGGGGACATCGCAGTGGAAGGTACCCGGCCACAATTTCTTTGCACAAAAGGCAATCCCAGACCCCAACCTGTACTCGATTGTGCAAAAGGAAGTAACCTTACCATGGGTCCCAGACCGCACGTCTTGTAATTCTCTGTCTGGGAAATTATATATCTATCAAATCTATCTATTTATCTATCAAATCTATCTAACTATCAATCGTATCTATCAAATGTATATTGCATCTATTGATCTATGTAATTCGTATCTATCAAATGTATATTGCATCTATTGATCTATGTAATTCGTATCTATCAAATGTATGATGCATCTGTTGATCTATGTAATTTGTATCTATCAAATGTATATTGCATCTATTGATCTATGTAATTTGTATCTATCAAATGTATATTGCATCTATTTACCTATGTAATTCGTATCTATCAAATGTATATTGCATCTATTGATCTATGTAATTCGTATCTATCAAATGTATATTGCATCTATTTACCTATGTAATTCGTATCTATCAAATGTATATTGCATCTATTGATCTATGTAATTCGTATCTATCAAATGTATATTGCATCTATTGATCTATGTAATTTGTATCTATCAAATGTATATTGCATCTATTGATCTATGTAATTTGTATCTATCAAATGTATATTGCATCTATTGATCTATGTAATCTATGTATCGATCTATCAAATCTATCTATCTCGTGGTTGTGCAAATGGACTGTTTGTGGTTGTTTGCGGTGCGTTACACGGGGAGTTTGGTCTGTCACTGTGAAGCGGGCGTAACCCTTACACTACCTGATCGATACAACATCATACCTGATGTTTTAAAGCACGCTATTCCAAACAATTTAGGAATGTTAGGTGATTTATGCCCTTTATGGCTTAAAACCAGACTCTGCATCAACTATGTCATTTTCCGTGGGAGTTTTGCCATGGATCCCCCTCCGGCATGCCACAGTCCAGGTGTTAGTCCCCTTGAAACAACTTTTCCATCACTATTGTGGCCAGAAAGAGTCCCTGTTGTTTTTAAAGTTCGTCTGCCTATTGAAGTCAATGGCGGTTCGCCCGGTTCACCGGTTCGCGAACAATTGCGGTAGTTCGAGTCCGCCGTTCGCGAACCAAAAATTTTAGGTTCGCGACATCACTATCACAGATGCTGAAAGATTGGAGGGTTTGGAGCAGAAGAGGGTGGTCAACAGTGTCAAAGGCTGCAGACAGGTCAAGGAGGATAAGCAGAGAGAAGTGGCCTTTGGATTTTACTGTAAGTAGGTCATTGGTAACCTTGACAATTACTGTCTCTGTAGTGTGATGGGAATGAAATCCAGATTGCAGTGGGTCAAGAAGAGAGTTTAGTGTAAGGAAATGGGATAGACGTGCATAAACTAGATTTTCAAGGAGCTTTGAGGCAAGAGGGAGTAGGGAAATAGGGCGGTAGTTGGAAGGGGAGGTTGGATCAAGGGAAGGTTTTTTGAGCATAGGTGTGACCAGTGCATGTTTTAGAGATGAGGGAAATATACCAGTACTGAGGGAAAGGTTGAAAATGTGTGTGAGTATGGGGGTGAAGGTAGAAGAGAGGGAGGGGAGTAGCTGTGAGGGGATGGGGTTGAGGGGACAGGTAGTGAGGTGGGAGGACAGTATAAGGGCAGAAAATTCATCCTCGTTAACAGGGGTAAAAGAGCTGAATTTTTGGATATTTGGGTTTTGGGTGATCGTGAGCTTTTGAGGGGGTGGGAGATTGGAAGTATGATGAGAGCTGATTTCACTTCTGATGGAGTCAATTTTGTTGTTGAAGTGGCTGGCAAAATCTTGAGCTGAGAGAGAGGTTGTGTTAGGAGGTGGGGGTGGGCAGAGAAGAGTGTTGAACGTGGAGAACAGACGTTTAGGGTTAGAGGAAAGAGTAGAGATGAGATTAGAAAAATATTGTTGCTTATAAAGATTAAGGGCAGGATAGTAGGAGTTCAGGATGAACTTGTAGTGAAGAAAGTCAGCTGAACTCCGAGATTTCCTCCAGTGTCGCTCAGCAGTACGGTAGCATCTGCGTAGGTATCGTGTCAGAGGAGTATGCCAGGGCTGAGGATGAGAGTGTGGTTTCTGAGCTAAGGTTGGAGGGGCCAGAGTGTCATTGACCGATGTAAGGGTGGAATTATACTGGCAGATAGATTGGTCAGGGCAGGAAAAGGAGGTGATGGATGAGAGGAGAGGTTTGAGAGAGCTAGCGAGCTGATGCAGATCTAGTGACTTAGTGCTTCTGTGAAGTTTGGTGTGAGGGGTAGAGGGAGGGGGAGTTGTAGGTAGGGAAGTGATGTTGCAAGTTAGGAGATGATGGTCAGAGAGAGGAAAAGGGGAGATAAGATACTGCCTGAGAACACATTCCAGTGAAAGGCATTGTGTGTGAGAATATTCAGTTTGTTTTAAGAACACTCTTATTAAAACACAATTTTAATAAGAAATAGTATGCTTGACATAACACATATACATGCCTGCTACACTAACATGTTTAATTATTAGATTTGCTAAGGGGTCAGATTAGAATGAAGGAGAATTTTCTGGGAAAAATCTTGAAGAAAGCACCTGTGGAAAAATTCTGCTGCTTGTATCGGTGCTGCATATATCTGTGATGATCTGACTCTTCACCATTGTATGCTAATATTAATACCATATTCGAAACCCAAAGATAAAGAATCCATTTATAGTTTAATAACAGCCTTGCTTGATAAGCTGATTAATGATTTATATTAATTCAAGTTCATAATAAACACTGTTATTATTAAACTACAAACATGTAATATTGCTTTTTTTCAATACTATTGTATGAGACCTCAGTTGAGCTGATAAGTGCCAGGACAGAACAGGCATGTCTCATTTATATTAAAGTAAAATGTTTTATGGGTTATGACAAAATATATTATTTAGATAGACAACTGAATTTAGGGTCAGATTACAAGTTTAGAGCAAAATATTCCTTACGCTAAAGCTATATTTGTGCTCAACCGAGTAATACCAGTGCAAGCTAATGTGCACTGGTATTACGAGTTAGGTGCAATGCAAACTCAGCCTTGCGTTCGCATTGCACGGAAGCATTGCACTCACAAGAGCGCACTTCCATAGGCTCCAATGGGGGCCTCATGCTGTCATCAGGCGGCGACATCTTCATCCATCTTGCTGCCTGGATGACCGGACTTCAGCAACCGTGAGTAGATATTCTGGGGTTAGTGTCTGGTATTTTTTTTATTTTTTGGGGTGTTTTTTTTTTCAGATTAGGGTTTGGGTTTTTGAAAAAGAGCTAAATGCCCTTTTAAGGGCATTGAAAAAGAGCTGAATGCCCTTTTAAGGGCAATGCCCATACAAATGCCCCTTTAGGGGCAATGGGTAGCTTAGGCTTCTTTTAGAGTTAGGTTTTTTATTTTGGGAGTTGGTTGGATGGTGGGTTTCACTGTTGGGGGACATTGTATTTTTTTTTACAGGTAAAAGAGCTGTTTAACTTAGGGCAATGCCCTATAAAAGGCCATTTTGCCATTTTAAGGGTTATTGGTAGTTTATTGTAGGCTAGGGGGTGTTTTTATTTTGGGGGGGCTTTTTTATTTTTATAGGGATATTAGATTAGGTGTAATTGTTTTTATTTTTTATAATTTCGTTTATTATTTTTTGTAAGCTTAGTGTGCTTTTTCTCCGTAATTTAGTGTATATTACTTTTTGTAATTTTTTTCGTAGTGTAGATTTTTTAATTGGTAGTTTTTGCTGAGATTTGGGAGGCCGGAGTTTTAGAGGTTAATAACTTTATTATAGTGTCGACGATGTCTGGGAGCGGCGGAATAGGGGTTAATAGCTTTATTATAGTGTTGGCGATCTCGGGGAGCATCGGAATAGGGGTTAATAAATTTATTATATTGGCAGTGATGTCGGGGAGCGGCGGAATAGGGGTTAATAATTTTTATTAGTGTTGGCGATGTTGGGAGCGGCAGATTAGGGGTTAATAAATGTATTTAATAGTCGTGATGTGGGTGGGCGGCAGATTAGGGGTTAATACATTTTAAATAGTGTTTGCGATGCGGGAGGTTGGCGGTTTAGAGCTTAATAAGTAGTTTATGAGTGTTAGTGTACTTTGAAACACTTAAGTTATGAGTTTTGTGAAACATTTTTGTTACACAAAACTCATAACTACTGATCCCAGATGGCGGTATGGATCGTGTCGGTAACGATCATGCTGTAACGCAAGCATTTTAGCCGGACCACACAACCTGTAATACCGGCGCTATGAAAATCCCCCACAAAAACTTAATTTTTTTGAGTGCTGAATGCACGTTGCGTTACAGGCTAAAATGCTTGCGGTATAGCTATACCGACACGACGGCGCTGCATTTAAATGCGGCGGGTATATTTCACCCATTGCCCGCTAATTTTACTTCCATAAACTAACATAGAACCGCATCGCCAGTCGGTATCACATATTCAGCGCAAGGACGAAAATGGAAAAAGTTAATTCTATTTTCACCTCATCACACATAGGCAGGCGCAGCAAGCCTTGCGCTGAAAATGTGAGCACCGTAACTCCCTGGAAGTATTAACAAACACCTAATGCATACACAGTATCTATCTACCTGTACACCGCCATCCCCCACCGCAATAACTAATTAACCCCTAATCCGCCAACCCCCACATTGCAATCTAGCTAATAAACCTATTAAGCCCTAATCCACCATCCCCCCACATCACAATCTACCTTTTAACCCCTAATCCCCGAACCCCCGAACCCCCACATCGTAAAGTATCTAACATATTAACCCCTTATCTGCCAACCCCCACATTGTAATATAGCTAATAAACCTATTAAACCCTAATCCGCCATCCCCCCACATCGCAATCTACCTATTAACCCTTAATCCGCCAACCCCGACATCACAAAGTATCTAATTAACATATTAACCCCTTTTCAGAGTTAATAGATTAATTAGGTTTATTGCGATGTGTGGGTTGGCGGTTTAGGGGTTAATAGTGTAATTAGGTTTATTGCTTTGTGGGGATGGCAGATTAGAGGTATATATGTTAATTAGATACTTTGGGATGTGGGGGTTAGTGGTTTAGGGGTTAATAGGTTAGATACTTTGCGATGTGGGTGAATGGCAGATTAGGGGTTAATAGTTTAATTAGGTCTATTGCATTGTGGGGGGTTGGCAGTTTAGTGGTTAATACTTTTATTATTAGTTGCAATGTGGGGTAATGGCAGATATATGGGTTTTGACGTGTCAGGTTTATTTTTGGGAGCAGGTTAGACTTTTACGGGAGATTTAATTTTTTTTTTTCTTATGCGACGGCCACTGGCGACTCCAGAAATGTGTATTTACTCACATTTCTGGATATTGCTAGTATATCCATATTAGGGCAGTTTATGAACTGCCGGCGGGGTTTATGTGATTCCCCGACGTGCAAGGGGAAATTACGAGCGACGCAAGTTTCGGCAGTTACGCTGAAGCTTGTGCTGCATATGTAATCTTGCCCTATATTTCCTTTTCCGGCACATGCTCTTTCTAAATACCACACACCCCTGAGGTTCCACAAGAGTTTTAGGTAGAGTTGACACCATTTATGGAAAACGATACCGATAATGATCGTTAGCATACATTTTCATACATAATTATACAGCATAAATCAGGTACATTAAGAAAAAGAAGCCATCTGCCAGAAACTTATACCTAATGTGATAGAATACTGAGACATCCTAATGTAAAGAAAACAATAAATAGAATGTATGCTATGAGTGTTTTATGTGCTATAATACAATAAAGTGTGTTGACTATAGTTGACTTATTTTGTTGTCAACAAAATGATGTGGGTTGCTGTAGCATGTAGGGCAGGATTGGACCTGAGGAATTGTAAGGATTAGGAACCGATTTAGATGCAAGATTTATAGATTTAAATTAGGGATAAGAATAGATAGTAAGGACTTTGTTCTAGCCACATACATATCATATCATTTCTTGTGCACATTAAAAAAAAATAATGTGATCTCATGGGATTTCATTATGATTTCATTATGATCTTGTGGGATTTTAACATTTTCAGATTTCATAAATGTTCTTGAAATGAGGACGCAGAGAGAGTGACTGTGCTTGCACGTGGCAAATGCTCATTCTCTTGTGAGTCTTGGGATAAAGGAACATGAAACCCCAAACATTTCATGATTCAGATAGAGCATACGATATTACAAAAAAATAAATCGAACTTTCTTAAGTTACCCAATTTACTTCATTTCCTTGGTATCCTTTGTGAAAGAGAATACCTAGGTAGGTAGTGTAGCGTTTACCATCTAGTGCCCAAAAGTGTATTACATTGCTAAAAGCATTCACCCAGTACTGTTGCCATGTAGTGCTGAGGACATGTTCTTCAACAAAAAATACAATGCAAATAAAATAAATGTGATAATATAATTAAATTGTAAATCTTTTAACATTATATGCTATATCTAAATTATTAATCACATCCCTATAAACATCCAGATTGAATGCATTAAAAGTTCCTCTACAATGGGATGTTAATACTGTGGACATGTTGAGTAAAAATATATTCCTTTTTTACATAGAGGCATTCATGCAGACTTCAGAACTCTGATCCTACAACATTCTACACAGTGTTTTGTCTTGATCAGTGCAGGAGCGCATTAAAATGTCCATGCTTAACTACAGCAAAGCAGATACAATAAACATGCCCATGAAGAGTTCTAATAGATATTTCCCTGGACTGAAAGAAAAGAAAAGAAAAGAAAAAAAAAAAATAGTTACAAAATGACAGTTAATTGCATCTTGGAATTTAAACTGTTCTGTGAGCTACTGAAAATTAGTGGTTAAATTACAGTTTAGTTGATTTACTGACATCTTGTTACTGCTCTTTGTTCTACTGACACATAATGCAGTTAATTCATTGCTTGGTGTGTTACTACAATAAAGAGGGTTAAGTTATAGCTACAACTAGACATTTTTCAATAGACTCCAATCATATAGAGAGAGAACAGAAAGTGCAAATATTGTTATCTGTAGCTGATAACAATAACAAGTTATTTTTAGTGAGTTGTATCTACTTTGAAAATGACAGCACAACCTGATGATTTGCAAAAGCTAAAGATGAAAAAATGTGCAAGCGGTAAAGAATGGGAAAACAGCCTTTGTTTACTTTCTTAGAATTCTCTCGTTGGTCCCTTTGATGTATTCACAGTAATAACTACTTTATTCTGTTATAGCGATATATTATTCTACAAAAATAAATAGCATATTGGAATTAATTTAAAATCTAAAAAAATTCTGCGCTGAAAAAAATAAGTACAGAAATACTTGAAAAAGAAGATCGGAGTGAAGTCTTTGTCATCAACTGATGCCTCCTGTTCTCTGCCAATTAAGGAATATTATTTCAGAGTTCTGAAGATCTTCACATATTACATTTGCTAAGGTAAGCCTTTGAATTTCTGAAAGGCGTTAGAATTACAGAATGGAAGAAGAGAAACTTGTTAACTAAACTGTCAATTGCTTGTGTTCAAGCAGCCACCCTGTTGTTCCTGTGTTCTACTGCTTTTAAAGGAAACCATCACAATCAAAATACTGTTATTTTAATAATACTGTAAGAGAACAAAAATGTACAGGAATCTTTGGAAAAGCAAATAGTTTATAAGAGAAAAATAGTCCAGGTACCTATCTTTCAGCCCCTTGCTTAACTGTTAACATATCGTTGCTCTGATATTCAACAAGTCCCCTCAGGGGCGTGTTTTGGCTTAAGCCAACTAGACTTGTGCTTAGGAAGCAGGATATAGAGTGAGCAGAACATTTTGAGAAACAGTTTTATGGCATGATGCTTTCCCACTCTTATGCTCTTTAAATGTTTTATTTATCACTAGATCATTGATTGTGTAGAGGGGATACATGACCCATCCATGTGCTCCTGCCCTTTGGTTCTCATAAATAAGAGTTACAATTGGGGGCGGAGCTGGCCGCAACTAAAGATGGCTGCTTAAGCCCTGAGCTTTGTGAAGGGGACCAGAGACAAGGAGACCTGATATGGTCTAATGTGGGATTTCAGCATCACACACAAGGGGATCAAGCACCGGACACCTCAGGGACTCTGGCAATGTTCTCCGAGCACTAATCCGCAGCACACATCCTGAGAGAACAGTTTTTTAAAAAGAACCCAGCAACGGCCATGCTGTAAGGCCACGAGTGCAGTTACTGCATCACATCAAACTCGGCAGATCGGCAAGGAGCAACAAAAGAGCACCACAGAGAGAGAGATTAACCCTTGTTGGATAAGCGCAGCAATAGAAAAGTGTATTGTCTCCAGTTTGGGAATAGACAGAGGGGTACATAATCTCCAGCACCGGACCGGCCATAACTGAGAGGCAGCACTGACTGATTCATATAAATTGCCTAATTCATAAGCTACAAAGCAGACATTGGTCTCATAGGAGAGGGGATAAAGATGTAAAGGGATTTGAACTACGGTGTGGGAATAAATCTTCTAACTGGTGACCCACATACCTGCTTTAATAAAAGCTTTATGACACAACTGAAATAAAATAATCAGAGTCACCATTACACTTTATACCTAAACACAGTGGACACTATTCTCTGAACACTCTCCCTCCTGTTCATTTCTGCCTGAGGACACTACATCTACGCAACTAAAGATGGCTACCAAAAAGGGTACTAAACCTGCTAAAACCTCCCGTACTCCTTTAAATAAAAGATAGTCTGTAAGCGCATTTTTTACCTCTTCTGAACAAAAGTCACAAAAGCGCCATGTAATTCCTAACACACCACCTTCTCCAGCTGATTCTCTACACAATGCTCCAGAAACGATTGACACTAGTCAGACCTCAATTCCATCACATATTTTATCCTCTCTTGCATCAACGCAGAACATAGCTAAAGCAGTCAGAACCTGTATAAGGGAGGAATTGCAGGAGCTTAAACAAGATATGCATACCCTAGGTTTTTGGGTTGAAGCATTAGAAGATCAAGGAGACATCATAAGGGATGATCAAACAACCATGCAGGAGTCAGGACACAATAGGTCAGCAAACGGATCTAATAGCTTCTTTGCAAGATAAGTTAGAGAATCTTGAAAACAGGGGGAGGAGGAAAAATATAAGGCTACGAGGGATCCCTGAATCAGTTCTTCCAAAAGATCTCCCGGTATATTTACCTGCCCTCTTTACACATCTGTTAAGTGATCCTAATGCCGCTAACATACAGTGGGTAAGGGGCCCACAGAGCCCTTAGGCCGAAACCCCCAGACACTGCTCCCCCAAGGGACATTATAATAAAATTTAAGAACTTTTTGGAAAAAGAGAACATCATAGCCGCCTCCAGAAAGAAACAACCAGTTCGGTTCCCAGGGGTTGTTATACAGTTTTACGCTGACCTGGCAGTAAGGACACTGCAGAGAAGGAAGGAATTGTCACCCCTAACCACACTCTTGAGAAATAAAAAAATTCCCTATAGATGGGGATTTCCTTTCCAACTATTGGTACTTCACAACAACAAAAGGTTCTTCTGCTCCCGCCTGTCAGAAGTGGAACAATTCTACAGATTACTTGATCTAGAGCCACCGACTATACTCCTGCCACAAACAAGCGCAGACAAAGAAGGAACAAGATTCCAAAGAAAGTCACAAGAAAAACCTTGGGACATTGTCTCGTCTAAAAAGAAAAAAGGGAAAGGGGTTCCCAATCCCTTTGTTGTAATGAGAGAACAGAGACTAGCTAAACCCACAAATCAAGTGACCCCAGAAGAAGAAGATTCTGCTTCAGATTCAGAGGACCAGTAACTATGAATACTTAATGCTATACATAGATGTGCAAATTTTGTTTCCAAAATAGTGCCTATACCTTGCCTCTAGTTTTTTTGATATTGAAACTGGAAGGTTGTTGTTATAAGAGGTACCGAGAGTGTTTAATTTCCCCATATAGACATAGGCGACCAGGTATTTTCAAGAGCCTCACATCTTCCCATCTCACCCACAATAAATATTATGACACATAATCTAAACATCCTATCCCAGAATGTAAGGGGATTCAACTCGCCCCAAAAACGCTCAGCAGCACTAGCAGATCTGTATAGGCGGCAAGCAAATATTCTTTTTCTGCAAGAAACACATTACAAAAAGCATACAGAACCCAAATTCCATGGCCAGCACTATACACAGCATTATCATAATTAATTCACACAAAAAAAGAGGGGGGTTAGTATCCTCATGGATAAAAATACAGCCTTTCAGCATATACAGACATCTAAAGACAGAGAAGGGAGGTTTTTGGGAGTCTTTGGTCTCCTGTTCGGAAGCCCAGTGACGCTCATAAATATATACGCACCGAATAATAATCAAATTCCTTTTTTCAGAATGATGTTTCAAAAGATTTTAGACTTTTCTAGAGGAATTGTCATATTGGGAGGAGATTTTAATTTTCCAATTCAACCACAAGTAGATAGTTCAAACCCCAAATCAAGGGTGTCCCTTAAAACAGCTTGATTCCTATGGAAAATGTTTAGAGAATATAATCTTTTTGACTCTTGGCGGTATTTCAATGGTGAAAAATGAGATTACACCTTTTTCTCAGCCCCTTTCAAGACATACAGCCGTCTAAATTACTTCTTTATTAACCAGGTAGGTTTGACTTACTCTAAAAATTCCCTAATAAAACCAACTTCATGGTCAGACCACTCTGCAATGTTTATACAATTACACTGGCCTAACACTAGGAATTCTGAATTCCAATGGAGATGAGATGACTCCCTGTTGGACTCTGAAGATAGGAAGGAGAGACTACACAGATCACTTAGAGACTTCTTTGAAATAAACAACACCAAAAAAGTGGACAACACCATTCTGTGGGAAACACACAAATGTTATATGAGAGGAGAATTTATAAAATATAAAGCTCAAAAACAAAAGATAGAAAGGCAGCACTACACCAAACTTACTACACAACTCTCAATTCTAGAATTCCAACACAAGAGGAGACCTATAGATCCCCACATTCTGCATAGGTTGCAAAATTGTAGATACCAACTCAAAGAGTTACTCACTCAGGAACAACAGACCATCACTCAAAAATACAGGGAAAGATTTTTCTATGAGGGTAACAAGGCAGGGAAAATGCTAGCTAGACATCTGAAGGCTAAAAAACTTAAATCTCATTATACATGAACTACATATTTCCAAGACACAAAAGGTTAATACAACCCCGGCAATTATTGCACAATTTAGGGATTACTATAATAAGCTTTACAATCTAAATAATGTAAGTCCTCAACCTGATGTAACATCTACATCTAACATATCCGCATATCTAGTTAGTACCAATCTTCCCACCTTAAACGATGAACAAATAACGGAGTTAGATGCCCCGATTTCTAAAGCAGAACTATCTCAAGCCATTAAAAAACCTAAAAGTGGGTAAAAGTCCAGGCCCAGACGGGTTTTCAGCTCGTTACTATCAAACCTTTCAGGATGTCTTGATCCCATTCCTTCTGACCCTCTTCAACAAAATAAATAAAGATAACCCATTCCCACAGAATATGGTAGAAGCCCATATAACCGTTCTCCCCAAGCCTGGGAAATCCCCCACCACCCCAGCTAATTTCAGACCTATATCACTACTTAACGTAGACACAAAGTTATTTGCAAAAATTATAGCTACCTGCATCAACAAAATACTCCCCCTCTTAATCAACACTAATCAAGCAGGCTTTACAGCAAACCGCGAAGCTAGGGATAATGCTACTAAAATAATTAACCTTTTAGATTATGTTTCCAAAATGAAGACTTCAACAATACTTTTATCTATAGACGCGGAAAAAGCCTTTGATAGGCTGAATTGGGATTTCCTAAAGGCCACCTTACATAAATTCGGATTCAGATAACTTATAATTGAGAAAATATTTGCCCTATACTGACACCCCACAGCTAAAATACGCCTGAATGACTCATTATCTTCCCCAATCAAAATTTCGAATGGTACGCGTCAGGGATGCCCGTTCTCACCCATCTTATTTGTAATAGCTATGGAAGGTCTAGCAACAAATATACGCCAGAATCCTGACATCTCGGATATTACTATACACAATAGAGAATATAAAATGGCATTATATGCTGGCGATGTCATGCTTACCTTTATAAACCCATTACAATCACTTAAGGCCCTCTCTGTAGAATTTTCCAGATATAGTAATATTTCTTACTTTAAAATTAATGACTCCAAATCGGAATTCCTTAGCTTAAATAATTCTCAATACATCATACAGCAAATACAACAGACGTTTTCCTACAAATACCAAAATACTTCTATCAAGTACGTAGGGTTGCAAATAACTGGTGATAAAGATAAATTATTTGCTTTAAATTTTTTACCACTACATCAAAGAGTTAAGCAGGAACTTCCTGACTGGACATACAAATACATGTCATGGCTAGGCCGAATAAGTGCTATTAAGATGATGATGATTCTTCCAAAGATACTCTACTTACTGCAGGCTTTACCTATACCCATACCTGAAAATTTCATGCAGTCTCTGCAAAATTTTATTAACACCTTTATTTGGTCTAAACATATGACTAGAGTATCGATGAAGACGATGTATATGTCTAAAGAGAGAGGGGGATTGGGAGTCCCGAATTTAACATTATACAAATTAGCAGCTCACTTTGTACGCATCATTAACTGGTGCAGGCATGAAAATGATAAGGAATGGGTAATATTGGAAAGAGACATGGCCAAATTGGATAACCTTGGTAGTACTTTCTGGATACCAGCGTCACCACGGAAGGCATCACATACTTCTTTCACCCTCACTGCTGAAACACTTAAACAATGGGACAGGGCGCTCATAAAGGACTCCACAATCTCATCGAACCCTTCCCCATTAACACCAATTCTCGCAAACCATATCTTTGACAGTGAGAAAAATGTCACTCTAAATTCGATATGTTCCATACACTCACTAATTCCCTATCACACGGTACTTGATAATGGTAGACTACGCTCAAGGACTGAACTACTCAACCTAGAGATACCGCACTTTGAACAATGGCTTAAGTATCATCAATTAGCTCATATAATATCCTCACTTCCTGAAAAAAACTAAAATCAGTAAGCCACTTACCCCATTTGAGTCCCTCTGCTATCTGGCAATTGTAAACAAAGGACACTTATCTATCTCATACAAACTAATCGCACAGGGAACTTAACGCACACTTCCCACATACACACAGAAATGGGAAACCGAATTGAATACAAAACGTTCTGAAAAAGAGTGGATAGCTATCATCTCTAAGATGAATTCATCGGCTTCCTTGATGAGATTCCGTGAATCTAATATGAAATTGCTTAGTAGATGGTACTATACACCTCAGAGATTAGCCCAGATTTACCTAGCAACAACTGCTAGCTGCTGGAGAGATATGGTGGGAATGTCCCAAAATGGGTGAATACTGGCAGTCAATAATAAGAGAGTTAAACAAAGCATTACACACCACTGTTCCCTTAGACCCCTTGACATGTCTATTTCACAAACCAGTTAAACTGACTTGTAATCTGAGATCCACACTCCTATACATAATGTTAAATTGTGCAAAACAGTTATTACCCAAATTATGGAAAAAAGAATCAATCCCCTCAATAAGGGCATGGTATGAATGTGTTAACTTGGTGTTATCCTTGGAAAAGTATCATTACTTCTGATTACATAGAATGGAGGACTATTACTCTCTTAAATTTATATGGGAGGAATATGCATATTCGATAGACTACTAAGAAAGTTTATAATGTGTTGTAATATGGACTATTCTATAATAATGATGATTATGAATATAATTGTAACTACAAAAACAACAATATCATATTGTCCTATTGTTTTCTGTTAACCATTGTAACTACATTTTATTGTAAGTTTGGATTTATTTTAGTCAATAAAAAATCTTTAAAAAAAACAAAAAAAAACACATAATTTATGCTTACCTGATAAATTTATTTATCTTGTGGTGTATCCAGTCCACGGATCATCCATTACTTGTGGGATATTCTCATTCCCAACAGGAAGTTGCAAGAGGACACCCACAGCAGAGCTGTCTATATAGCTCCTCCCCTCACTACCATATCCAGTCATTCGACCGAAAACAAGCAGAGAAAGGAGAAACCATAGGGTGCAGTGGTGACTGTAGTTTAAAATTAAAAAATACCTGCCTTAAAATGACAGGGCGGGCTGTGGACTGGATACACCACAAGAGAAATACATTTATCAGGTAAGCATAAATTATGTTTTCTCTTGTAAGGTGTATCCAGTCCACGGATCATCCATTACTTGTGGGATACCAATACCAAAGCTAAAGTACACGGATGAAGGGAGGGACAAGGCAGGTACTTAAACGGAAGGTACCACTGCCTGTAAAACCTCTCTCCCAAAAATAGCCTCCGAAGAAGCAAAAGTATCAAATTTATAGAATTTTGAAAAAGTATGAAGCGAAGACCAAGTCGCCACCTTGCAAATCTGTTCAACAGAAGCCTCATTTTTAAAGGCCCATGTGGAAGCCACAGCTCTAGTAGAATGAGCTGTAATCCTTTCTGGAGGCTGCTGGCCAGCAGTCTCATAGGCTAAGCGGATTATGCTTCTTAGCCAAAAGAAAGAGAGGTTGCCAAAGCCTTTTGACCTCTCCTCTGTCCAAAGTAGACAACAAACAAAGCAGATGTTTGACGAAAATCTTTAGTAGCTTGTAAGTAAAACTTTAAAGCACGAACCACGTCCAGATTGTGTAATAGACGCTCCTTCTTTGAAGAAGGATTAGGACACAAAGACGGAACAACAATCTCTTGATTGATATTCTTATTAGATACCACCTTAGGTAAAAACCCAGGTTTGGTACGCAGAACTACCTTATCTGCATGGAAGATCAGATAAGGAGAATCACATTGTAAGGCAGATAACTCGGAAACTCTACGAGCCGAGGAAATAGCTACCAAAAAAAGAACTTTCCAAGATAAAAGTTTGATATCTATGGAATGAAGAGGTTCAAACGGAACCCCCTGAAGAACTTTAAGAGCCAAATTTAAGCTCCAAGGTGGAGCAACAGGTTTAAACACAGGCTTGATTCTAACTAAAGCCTGACAAAATGCCTGAACGTCTGGGGCATCCGCCAGACGCTTGTGCAAAAGAATAGATAGCGCAGAAATCTGTCCCTTT
Organism: Bombina bombina; assembly: GCF_027579735.1. Lineage (NCBI taxonomy): Eukaryota > Metazoa > Chordata > Amphibia > Anura > Bombinatoridae > Bombina > Bombina bombina. The sequence continues at coordinate 113,996,686 of NC_069508.1, read as the reverse complement.
AAGGAACTAGCTGACAATCCTTTCTCCAATCCGTCTTGGAGAAAAGATAATATCCTGGGAATCCTGACCTTACTCCACGAGTAGCCCTTAGATTCACACCAATAAAGATATTTACGCCATATTTTATGATAGATTTTCCTGGTGACAGGCTTCCGTGCCTGAATCAAGGTATCAATGACTGACTCGGAGAAACCACGCTTTGATAAAATCAAGCGTTCAATCTCCAGGCAGTCAGCCTCAGAGAAATTAGATTTGGATGGTTGAAAGGACCTTGAAGTAGAAGGTCCTGTCTCAGCGGCAGAGTCCATGGTGGAAAGGATGACATGTCCACCAGATCTGCATACCAAGTCCTGCGTGGCCACGCAGGCGCTATCAAGATCACCGATGCTCTCTCCTGCTTGACTTTGGCAATCAGACGAGGGAGCAGAGGAAACGGTGGAAACACATAAGCCAGGTTGAAGGACCAAGGTGCTGCTAGAGCATCTATCAGCGTTGCCTTGGGGTCCCTGGACCTGGTTCCATAACATGGAAGCTTGGTGTTCTGGCGAGACGCCATGAGATCCAGTTCTGGTTCGCCCCAACGAAGAACCAATTGTGCAAACACCTCCGGATGGAGTTCCCAATCCCCCGGATGAAAAGTCTGTCGACTTAGAAAATCTGCCTCCCAGTTCTCTACACCTGGGATATGGATAGCTGATAGGTGGCAAGAGTGAATCTCTGCCCAGCTAATTATCTTTGAGACTTCTAACATCGCTAGGGAACTCCTTGTTCCCCCTTGATGGTTGATGTAAGCCACAGTCGTGATGTTGTCCGACTGAAATCTGATGAACCTCATTGTCACTAGATGAGGCCAAGCCTGAAGAGCATTGAATATCGCTCTTAGTTCCAGAATGTTTATTGGAAGGAGTGACTCCTCCTGAGTCCACGATCCCTGAGCCTTCAGGGAGTTCCAGACTGCACCCCAACCTAGAAGGCTGGCATCTGTCGTTACAATTGTCCAATCTGGCCTGTGAAAGGTCATACCTTTGGACAGATGGACCCGAGATAGCCACCAGAGAAGAGAATCCCTGGTCTCTTGGTCCAGATTCAGTAAAGGGGACAAATCTGTGTAATCCCCATTCCACTGACTGAGCATGCATAGTTGCAGCGGTCTGAGATGTAGGCGTGCAAACGGCACTATGTCCATTGCCGCTACCATTAAGCCTATTACTTCCATGCACAGAGCCACCGAAGGGCGAGGAATGGAATAAAGAACACGGCAGGAATTTAGAAGTTTTGATAACCTGGACTCCGTCAGGTAAATTTTCATTTCTACAGAATCTATCAGAGTCCCTAGGAAGGAAACTCTTGAGAGGGGGGATAGAGAACTCTTTTTCTCGTTCACCTTCCACCCATGCGACCTCAGAAATGCCAACACTATGTCCATATGAGACTTGGCAATTTGGAAGTTTGACGCCTGAATCAGGATGTCTAAATAAGGGGCCACTGCTATGCCCCGTGGCCTTAGGACTGCCATGTATTGACCCTCCTGGATCATAGGTAGGATGGTACGAATAGTCTCCATCTTGAATGATGGAACTCTGAGGAATTTGTTTAAGATCTTTAGATCCAAAATTGGTCTGAAGGTTCCCTCTTTTTTGGGAACCACAAACAGATTTGAGTAAAATCCCTGTCCCTGTTCCTCCTTTGGGACTGGATAGATCACTCCCATAACTAGGAGGTCTTGTACACAGTGTAAGAATGCCTCTCTCTTTATCTGGTTTGCAGATAATTGTGAAAGGTGAAATCTCCCTTTTGGGGGGGAAGCCTTGAAGTCCAGAAGATATCCCTGGGATATAATTTCCAACGCCCAGGGATCCTGGACATCTCTTGCCCACGCCTGGGCGAAGAGCGAAAGTCTGCCCCCTACTAGATCCGTTACCGGATAGGGGGCCGTTCCTTCATGCTGTCTTAGAGGCAGCAGCAGGTTTTTTGGCCTGCTTACCCTTGTTCCAGGTCTGGTTAGGTCTCCAGACCGTCTTGGACTGAGCAAAAGTTTCCTCTTGTTTTGCATTAGAGGAAGTTGATGCCGCACTTGCCTTGAAGTTTCGAAAGGCACGAAAATTAGACTGTTTGGCCCTTGGTTTGGAACTATCCTGAGGAAGGGCATGACCCTTTCCTCCAGTGATATCAGCAATAATCTCCTTCAAACCAGGCCCGAATAGAGTCTGCCCCTTGAAGGGAATGTTAAGCAGCTTCGATTTTGAAGTAACGTCAGCTGACCATGATTTAAGCCATAGCGCTCTGCGCGCCTGGATAGCAAAACCAGAATTCTTAGCCATTAGTTTAGTCAAATGAACAATGGCATCAGAAACAAAAGAATTGGCTAGCTTAAGTGCTCTAAGCTTGTCAAGTATTTCATCCAATGGAGTCGCTACCTGTAAAGCTTCTTCCAGAGACTCAAACCAGAACGCCGCAGCAGCAGTGACAGGCGCAATGCATGCAAGGGGCTGTAGGATAAAACCTTGTTGAATAAACATTTTCTTAAGGTAACCCTCTAACTTTTTATCCATTGGATCTAAGAAAGCACAACTGTCCTCGACAGGGATAGTAGTACGCTTTGCTAGAGTAGAAACTGCTCCCTCCACCTTAGGAACTGTCTGCCATAAGTCCCATGTGGTGGCGTCTATTGGAAACATTTTTCTAAAAACAGGAGGGGGAGAGAACGGCACACCTGGTCTATCCCATTCCTTAGTAATAATTTCTGTAAACCTTTTAGGTATTGGAAAAACATCAGTACACACCGGCACTGCATAGTATTTATCCAGTCTACACAATTTCTCTGGCACTGCAATTGTATCACAGTCATTCAGAGCAGCTAAAACCTCCCTGAGTAATACGCGGAGGTGTTCAAGCTTAAATTTAAATGTAGAAATATCAGAATCAGGTTGCATCATCTTCCCTGAGTCAGAAATATCACCCACAGAAAGAAGCTCTCCTTCTTCAGCTTCTGCATATTGTGAGGCAGTATCAGACATAGTTCTTAAAGCGTCAGTATACTCTGTATTTCGTCTAACTCCAGAGCTATCTCGCTTTCCTCTAAATACAGGTAGTCTGGCTAATACAGCTGACAGTGTATTATCCATGACTGCTGCCATGTCTTGTAAAGTAAACACTATGGGCGCCCTGGATGTACTTGGCGCCATTTGAGCGTGAGTCCCTTGAGCAGGAGTCAAAGGATCTGACACGTGGGGAGAGTTAGTCGGCATAACTTCCCCCTCGGCAGATTCCTCTGGTGATAAATTTTTTAAAGACAGAATATGATCTTTATTGCTTAAAGTGAAATCAGTACATTTGGTACACATTCTAAGAGGGGGTTCCACCATGGCTTTTAAACATAATGAACAAGGAGTTTCCTCTGTGTCAGACATGTTTATACAGACTAGCAATGAGACTAGCAAGCTTGGAAAACACTTTAAATCAAGTTAACAAGCAAATATAAAAAACGGTACTGTGCCTTTAAGAGAAACAAATTTTGTCAGAATTTGAAAAACAGTGAAAAAAGGCAGTAAATCAAATGACATTTTTACAGTGTGTATAATAAGCTAACAGAGCATTGCACCCACTTGCAAATGGATGATTAACCCCTTAGTTCAAAAACAGGATAAAAAAAACGATAGACGTTTTTTAACAGTCACACCAAACTGCCACAGCCTTGCTGTGGGCTTACCTTCCCCAACAAACGATTTTGGAAGCCTAAGAGCCCTTTAGAGATGTCCTATAGCATTCAGGGGACTCCTGGATGTCTCAGTCTGTAATAGTTAATGCACAAAAAAGCACTAAACTAGGCCCCTCCCACTCATAGTAACACAGTGGAAAGCCTCAGGGAACTGTTTCTAGGCAAATTTAAGCCAGCCATGTGGAAAAAAACTAGGCCCCAATAAAGTTTTATCACCAAAGTATATATAAAAATGTTTAAACATGCCAGCAAACTTTTTATATTGTAAATATAAAAGAGTTTTACCTCAGAAAGTAAGCATGATACAAGTCGCTATTAAATCACTGTATTTAGGCTTACTTTACATAAATTTGGTATCAGCAGCATTTTCTAGCCTTCATTTCATCTTCTAGAAAAATATTAACTGCACATACCTCATAGCAGGATAACCTGCACGCCATTCCCCCGCTGAAGTTATCTCTCTCTTCAGACATGTGTGAGAACAGCAATGGATCTTAGTTACAACCTGCTAAGATCATAGAAATCCCAGGCAGATTCTTCTTTTTTCCTGCCTGGAACAAAATAGCACAACTCCGGTACTATTTAAAAATAATAAACTCTTGATTGAAGCAAAATAACAGCTACATTTCACCACTTATCTCTTACTACCTCCATGCTTGTTGAGAGTTGCAAGAGAATGACTGGATATGGTAGTGAGGGGAGGAGCTATATAGACAGCTCTGCTGTGGGTGTCCTCTTGCAACTTTCTGTTGGGAATAAGAATATCCCACAAGTAATGGATGATCCGTGGACTGGATACACCTTACAAGAGAAATAAGAGTTACAATTGTTTGGGGGTCTGCTCAGTGGACAGCAGATTTCCCAGTGCCTAGAGCAGCACAAATACTAAATATTTTGCTGAATCCCCTTCAATCTATGACTTTAATGGATACTAGTGAGAAGACTACTTGCAAAGGTGAAATCTTGTTCAAAATGAATAGAGGATCACTTTTCTTTCATTAACATCTATAGATATGGGAGGTGCCCAATATATGAAATGTAACATATCAAACGGGAACTGCTAGCAACCTGGAAAAACAATATTTACAAATGTTACGTTTAGGAAAAACAATGGCAAAATAATTTATGTTAATGCTTATTACAGTTTAAAGCTTGCCATGTTTGCTGTGTTACAGTAAAGCAGTCTTGCTAGATAGAAAGAGAGGTTCCTCAAGGGACTATCTCTGATTGTTGTGGGGCATGGTTTGGATTTTTAACTACACTTAGGGCCAGCATGCGGAATTCATAAAGATGCTATTTTTCTTGTGAAGTATCTTGTCTTGCTGTTGTGTATCACCATTTCAAAATTGACAAAGTTGTCTCTTTTTTTAAAAAAAAAACCTTGAAAATAGCTAGAGTGGACTGTTTTATAGAAGGATTTATATATTTTTTCTGATCGGTTTTATAGGCTTTTTTGGTGATGATGAAGATGTGCAAGTTTGCTATATTACCTGTTTTTGAGAATATGAATATACTGGCAATGCTTCCTTACCGCTATAACAGTCATGCCCACGGAATTCCCTTAGCCCATGGCTAGGGTTTCCACAAGTCCAATATTGAATTGGATAGTCTGGCTAAAAGCTGTACAAAAAATACTACATTTTTTATATGTTCTCTTAACATAAGCTACATTTTTAAATATTTTTATTTTGTGATTCAAATAGATCATGCAATTTTAAGCAACTTTCTAATTTACTCCTATTATCAATTTTTCTTTGTTCTCTTGCTATCTTTATTTGATAAAGAAGGCATCTAAGCTTTTTTATTAGTTCAGACCTCTGGACAGCACTTTTTTATTGGTGGATGAATTTATCCAATAATCAGCAAGAACAACCCAAGTTGTGCACCAATAATGGGCCGGCATCTAAACTTACATTCTTGCATTTCAAATAAAGATACCAAGAGAATTAAGAAAATTTGATAATAGGAGTAAATTAGAAAGTTGCTTAAAATTTCCTGCTTATCCGAATCACGAAAGAAAAAAAAATTTGGGTTCAGTGTCCCTTTAACTAACAGTCATCGATGACGCAGTTATTCGGGTTTTACCCAACTTTATTTATACCATTTCATTACTGTCTATAAACAAGCACATTTCTCTAAAGCTAATCTTTTATTTTTCGTCTGTTAATGTCCAAGAAATAGATAGATTTATACCTCAACAAACAATCTCTCATAGAAAGTTATTTTTATATTTATTTGTTATATGATACTTTCACATAAATATATGTGTATTTGTATTTCTAGAAGTCATGATGTGCTTTTATCTCATGTTTTTTTTTATAAATTATTATTAATGCTAGAATTTGTACATATATCTTTGCACATACTTGTACACACACTCACACACACACACACACACACACATATATATACTGTATATATATGTGTGTGTGTGTGTGTGTGTGTGTTATGTCAGAAATCTTTTGCAAACATATTTACATATCCTTAAGTTCCTTTTTGTTCTAAACAATGTTGTTTGTCATATCTCTGTGTTTATTTATACCACTATATGTATATAGTATACATTTATTATTATTCTGAGCAGGAATAATTGCGAATATAGCATGTAATCAGGGTATCATATGTATTTATTATTTGCAATCAATTGATTTTTTAAGAGCTGGGCCAGTTTACTCTCTGTACTTGTGTAACCCCTCCTGATTGCAATCTAGTTTTAAAAACCACCCCTACACAGGTGTTATAAAATGGGCTGGCATATAAGATGACATTTCTTACTGAAAAAGAAATTCAAGAGAAGGAAGAAATACACTGAAAATAGCAGAGAGGTGATTTTAATTTCTGCTGTATCTGAATCATGACAGTTTAATGTTATGTGGGCTATCAGTTTCACATCAATTAAAATTTTAAAATCATTGTCTAAAATATTACACTGTGTGTCCTAATGTCAGCATCAATGTTTATCTTTAATACTAATTTCACATATACATACTTTCAAAGTATAATACACAGTGTAACACATGGCACTTACAAGTTCTGATGAGTGATTGACAAGTATCGAGCAATTTGATTCGTTAGTGATAGTTTAAAATGTATATTTGAATCAGATTGGCTGATGTCATAAATCATGTTATTATGCATATTCCAATCAAAAGTGGTTGAAAAATTCACTAGTGTGTGGATTGTTTAGGAGTTTGCGTCATAACTGGTGCGAAAAGTGTTGCGTCAAAATTGGTGCGAAGTGGAGGCTTTGACTTGTATTACATGGCTTAAACATGGTCCACATATATTTTTCACAAAAAAATAAAAAGGAAGTTAGCTATATTATGTTGTGCATTCATTTTTATCTCTATATCTATTAGTGCAACAAGTTTGGGGCAAAACTTTGCAACAAATTTGGAGAAATAATATTGTCCCCTTGCTTTGTAATGAGAGACAAATTTGTAACATAATCCATAAGTAGTAATGTATTTTTCAATGTTATCCCTATATCTACTACTGCACCAAATGTGGAGCAATAATATTGTTTGATTTAGAAAGGGTATACAATTTTAATAAAGTTTCTAATTTACTTTTATCATGTAATATACTTCATTCTCTTGCAGCATCGAACATTATCTTTCTGTGTTTTCAGGCTCCCATTGATTTTTATGGCATCCGCGGCCTCAAGGGTGGCGGATTGAAAACTAGGTACGCTGCGTCGGAAAAGACGTGAGCGTACCTGTTAAATGTTTGAGAAAAATTGGAAAAGGGTCAAATAGAGTCGAATCTGAATTCAAAACATCTGTAATGACGCAAACATCGATCTGCGCCGGATTGAGATTGTGGGAGCATATATTACGTCACAAATGACAACATTTGCCAATCTTGCCGCTTTGATAACTACAGCGGATCAATCTTGTGACAAATATGATGCGGGATTCAAGCGTATTTTCAGTTGACGCTTTGATAAATATGCCCCTGTATGTGTAACTACAGGTAAGGGGGTAAATACCCTATGCTCTATGTCATACTAGTACCAAAAGATTGTATCACAGCTACTACTTTCACATAGGGATTAAAATGATTATATGTTTTAAAATTGCACAATAAGGGTAAAAAAGAAGGTCTATTACTAGTTCAAAAGAGGTAAAATTGATGCTTTGTGTATGTTACTGATGTAAAGGGTAAAATCATGTTTTTTTTGTGTATTTTGCATCCAAGGAATATAACAAAATATACTGCATTGTTTATTACTTTAAACAGATAGCGTAGAGCAGTCAAGGAGTGTTGCAAATCAATGCTTTTTTGTGTATTACTTGCAGCTGGGCAGAGATGATAAAATCGGTGATATTTCTATTATTGTCAGTCAAAGGGATAAAATCATTGCTCATTTGTAAAAAAAAAATTTACATTATGGGCCAAATTACGAGTGGAGTGCTATCGCTAGCGCGAGGAGAGTAAACATGATCGGGAGATTGTGGTGTTCTTTATGCTCAAATCCATATTACAAGTGCTGCGCTTGCATTTTTATTTACTGAATTTCAATTTCAAATTCAAATCAGCTAATAGAAAAAGCTTTAATTCTATTGGCTGATTTGAACATGAAATTGAAAATCAGCCAATAGGAATGCAAGGGTACCCCTATATAAAGGGGGTACCTTGCATTCAAAATTAAGTGTGCAGCTGGTGACCGCATGAAGAGGATGTTGGGGATGGAAGATAAGAAGATGGATGAAGACTGGCACTGGGATGAAGATAAGAAGATTGCCGCCGGGATAAAGATAGACTACTGCTAGGATGAAGATGGAACGCCACCACCTGGATTCATCTTTGGTGAGTACAATCTTTATTATCTTTATTATATTAGTTTTTGGGGGGGGGATTTTAATGATATGCTTAATCCCTTTGCAGTGCTTAAGCAAATAGTTACATTCAAGAAGTCTTGACTTGTTGTCAAGTGACAATCAATACTTGCTGTTAGTGGACTTCCAGCTTCTGCCTTCATATAGTAAAGCACAATCAGTGTTTTGTTACCATATGAAGCCATATTGCAAGACTGTTGCAGTCTGTGACAATGAGGCCTACTTATCAAGCCGTCAACTGTGCTGCATTCAGAGGCACCAATAAGCTTGCCTAACATCGCCTAACATTGCGGCCGCGGACCTGAATAGGCTCTCCTTATTTATCAAAAAAGCTGTCAAAAAGCCGCACACCAAGTACGGGGCGATGAGCAGCGGTCTGTTGTTAACTAACAGCCATTGATTTCGCTGCTAATCAGCTTTTTCCAAACTTTATTTATACCCTGTGACTAAACACCGCCACTATACTAAAATGTTTAACCCCCATCCCGCCGCTCCCGGACCCCGCCGCAACAAAATAAGTGTATTAACCCCTATCCTGCCGCTCCCGGAGCCTGCCGCAAATGTAATAAAGTTATTAACCCCTATCCCGCCGCTCCCGGACCTCTCCGCAACTAAATAAATGTATTAACCCCTATCCCGCCGCTCCTGGAGCCCACCTTAACTAACTAGATGTATTAACCCCTATCGCTCCTCTCCCGGAGCCCACCGCAACTAAATAAATGTATTAACCCCTATCCCGCCGCTCCCGGAGCCAACCGCAACTAACTAAATGTATTAACCCCTATCCCTCTGCTCCCGGAGCCCACCGCAACTAAATAAATGTATTTACCCCTAAACCCCTGGCCTCCCACATCACTACCACTTAGTAAACCTATTAACCCCTAAACCGCTAACTTTAAATTAAATATTAACTCATCCCTATCTTACAATAAATTTAAACTTACCTTTAGAATTAAAATTAACTATTTTAAACTATTAATTAACCTAAACCTACCCTAACTATTATCCTACAATTACATTAAACTATATTAAACTATTAATTAACCTACCCTAACTATTATACTAAAATTACATTAACTATATAACATATTTAAAAACCTAAACCTACTCAAATTATTTAAATCTACAATAAAGAATTACTAAGTTAAGTTAGTTTTGAGTTACACAAAATAAAAAATAAATTATCAAATATTTAAACTAATTACACCTAATCTAATAGCCCTATCAAAATAAAAAAGCCCCCCCAAAATAAAAAAACCCTAGCCTACAATAAACTACCAATGGCCCTTAAAAGGGCCTTTTGCGGGGCCGTGCCCCAAAGAAATCAGCTCTTTTACCTGTGAATAAAAATACAAATTCCCCCCCAACAGTAAAACCCACCACCCACACAACCAAACCCCCCCAAATAAAAACCTATCTAAAAAACCTAAGCTCCCCATTGCCATGAAAAGGGCATTTCTATGGGCATTGCCCTTAAAAGGGCATTTAGCTCTTTTTCCGCCCAAAGTCCCTAACCTAAAATTAAAACCCACCCAATAAACCCTTAAAAAAACCTAACACTTACCTCCTGAAGATCCATTTACAGTTTTTGAAGACCCGACATCCATCCTCAACAAAGCGGCAGAAGTCCTCAGCGAAGCCGGCAGAAGTCTTCATCCAGACGGCATCTTCTATCTTCATCCATCCGGCGTGGAGCGGCTACATCTTCAAGACATCCGGCACGGAGCATCCTCTTACGATCGCCGCTGAAGAATGAAGTTTCCTTTAAATGACGTCATCCAAGATGGCGTCTCTTAGATTCCTATTGGCTGATAGAATTCTATCAGTCAATAGGAATTAAGGTTGAAAAAATCCTATTGGCTGTTGCAATCAGCCAATAGTATTGAGCTTACATCCTATTGGCTGATCCAATCAGCCAATAGGATTGAGCCCACATTCTATTGGCTATTCCAATCAGCCAATAGAATGCAAGCTCAATCCTATTGGCTGATTGGATCAGCCAATAGGATGAAAGCTCAATCCTATTGGCTGATTGCAATAGCCAATAGGATTTTTTCAACCTTAATTCCTATTGGCTGATAGAATTCTATCAGCCAATCGGAATGTAAGGGACAACAACTTGGATGAGCTGATTTCTTTGGGGCAATGCCCCACAAAAGGCCCTTTTAAGGGCTATTGGTAGTTTATTGTAGGTTAGGGTTTTTTTATTTGGGGGGGGAGGCTTTTTTATTTTGATAGGTCTATTAGATTAGGTGTAATTAGTTTAAATATTTGATAATTTATTTTTTATTTTGTGTACATAGTGTTTTTTACTTTTTGTAACTTAGTGTTTTTTATTTTTTGTAACTTAGTTGTTAATTATTTTGTGTAACTTAGTTGCTATTTTTTTGTAACTTAGTAATTTTTAATAGTAGATTTAAATAAGTTGAGTAGGGTTAGTTTTTTAAATATATAATATAGTTAATTTAATTTGTAGTTTAATGTAATTTTAGTATAATAGTTAGAATAGGTTAATTATTAGTTTAATATAATTTTAGTATAATAGTTAGGGTAGGTTAATTAATAGTTTAATATAGTTTAAGGTAATTTTAGTATAATAGTTAGGGTAGGTTAATTAATAGTTTAATATTGTTTAATGTAATTTTAGGATAATAGTTAGGGTAGGTTAATTAATAGTTTAATATAGTTTATTTTAATTCTAAAGGTAAGTTTAAATTTATTATAAGATAGGGATGAGTTAATATGTAATGTAAAGTTACTGGGTTGTTATGTTTAGGGGTTAATAGCTTAATTTAGTTTATGATGATGTTGGGGTCTGGCGGTTTAGGAGTTCATAGATTTAGTAAATGACAGTGATGTGGGAGGCCAGGGGTTTAGAGGTTAATACGTTTATTTAGTTGCGCTGGGCTCGGGGAGTGGAGGGATAGGGTTAATACATTTAGTTAGATGTGGTGGGCTTGGGGAGTGGTGGAATAGGGGTTAATAACTTTATTTCGTTACGGCGAAGTCCGGGAGCGGCAGGATAGGGGTTAATATATTTATTTAGTTGCGGAGATATTGGGGGTGGCAGATTAGGGGTTAATAACATTATGTAGGTGGCGGCGATGTCGGGGGGCAACAGATTAGGGGTGTTTAGACTCGGGGCTTATGTTAGGGTGTTAGGTGTAAACTTTAATGATTTTCAACCATAGAAATCAATGGGATATCGGGCAGCAGCGAACATAAGCTTTTGCTGCTTTCAGACTCCCATTGATTCCTATGGCATCCACGGCCTCCAGGGTGGCGGATTGAAAACCAGGTATGCTGGGCCGGAATAGTGGCGAGCGTACCTGTTAGAAGTTTGATAACTTACAAAAGGTATCAGTGCCGAATTTGTATTCGGAACATCTGTGTCGGATTGAGACCGGCGGATCGTATGTTACGTCACAGATGTCAACTTTTGCCGGTCTGTAGGCTTTGATAACTAGGGCGAATTAGGCTCGCCACAATTACGCTGCGGAATTCCAGCGTATTTGCAGTTGACGGCTTGATAAATAGGCCTCATAGTCTGTAACAATCTCCATTGGTGCCGGTGGGAGGAGTGGGAGGTACAGTGGGAGGAGGGAGAAAGGGGCAGGACCATACCATACAGAAAATACATTTTGAAGAGATAGGGGTGGATGGGTCGCTAAACTACAGAAAAAGGGTGAATCAGGGTTAGGGGGTCCTTACATAATAATCACAGGGGGAATAGCCCTATACTAAAGAGAAAAAAAACATAAAAAATAAATAAAAATAAAACAATTGATAAAAACTGGGTACTAGCAGACAGCTGCAAGTACTTAAGATGTTTGCCACTAGTGGGAGGGTTAAAAAGCTGTTTGGGACAGATCAGGGAAATTGGAGGGTTTAGGAGGGATCCTTACACTGCAGAAAAAAACCATAATTAAAAAAAGCCCTAAGCTGCATGCTAGCAGACTGACTGCCAGTAACAAAGATGGTGGGGAGGAGTGTGGGTGGGGGAGGGAGAGAGCTGTTTGGGAGGGATCAGGGAGGTGTGTCAGGTAATTCCTACATTGCAAGACTATTACTGTTCTTGGCTAAGTAATTAACCCCTTCACGCCAGGAATTTCAAAAGTGTGGTGCGCAGCTGCAATTAGTGGCCTTCTAATTACCAAAAAGCAATGACAATGCCATGCATGTCTGCTATTTCTGAAGAAAAATGATCCCAGAAAAGTTTTTACAACCATCTGATTTATGACTGCACTAGCGATATGTAATTTCAGTGTAAAACTCAGTTTGCGAAAAAGTTAATGTTTTTTTATTATGGTTGCATTTGGTGGCATGAAATATAATAAAATGGGTCTAGATCAATACCTTGGGTTGTCTACTTAAAAAATATATAGTTTTGATAGGAAAAACAAAAACAAAAAAACAGTGCCATCTACTGACCACAGACAGAAACTGCTCAATAAATTCTAATGGCTGCCAGTTGCATTTTACTGCATTCAGTCTTCTGATTGTAAGTACTGCACTGTGAGCCACAAAAATACTGCCTCTTCATAAAATGCAACCCTAGGCATGTATCTAGTTAGCCTAAGCATAAATATGGGAGGGGCTTTTTGAGATTGGTCGTTCGGTATCTAAAATTTTATTGAGCACATCTATCCACCCTGTTGGTGACTACCTTGAGGTTTCTCCTTTTCTGTATTTTTGTACACATCAAATAGTGATTCTCAACTTTCAGCTACAGTAAAAAAATCTTAAATAATCAAAATTCCTCTTGTGTTTTACATGGTGAACAAAGACTTCTGTCTTTCAAGCATTCGGTTTAGAATGAACTAGTTTTAACTATTTATTGAATCAATTAAGTAAACATAGGGCTAATGTTAGCGCACCACTTTTGTTTTATACTATACTCAATATCTTACTTTCTATTATTTATAGTTTTTTAGCCCTGTCTCTGTAAAGTTAAATATACATTTGATGCTGGGAATTGTATCACTATATTCTGGTTACATATAGCTGTGATATATACGCTTGGCTTTTTTTCTCAGCATAAGCTATTATTTATAAGCAACTGTTATAGCACATTTTATTTTACAATTTTTCTGATATAAAGTGAAGAAAGCAAGATAAAATACTAAAGAGAGTTTCTTAATGGCTCAGCAACAAAAAAGAAAAGGGTCTTTAAATCAGATTACACACAGAATGCCCTTACTTTCCGTGCCATTGGGGCCATTAGGTAAGTGATGAAACTCTTCAAAACATGACATATGTCTACATTTTTCTTAAACCGTCGTCTTCGGCACATGTTGATTTGACTCACTATGTAGCTTCAATCTACTGAAGAAATCATATTTGATTTGTAAAATATTTTTAATCTTGAGACATCTGGGAACAGCAGCGGTTTATTCACATACAGCTAGATTACAAGTTTTGCGCTATAGAGGGTGCGAAACGAACGCAACAAAAGTTGCATTATTTCACCCTCCATAGCGCTGCCATTACAAAATTTTGAAAAGCCGCCTTGTGCATGCGATATGGTTGCGATGAGCTCCATACCGCACACAATCCAAGGGCTGCTTTGACAAGCTCGTGCACGCTTTCCCCATAGACATCAATGGGGAGAGTGTGTTAGAAAAACACCTGAAGCGTGGAATGGCGATCGCCGTAACGCAACCCCATTGATGTCTATGGGGGAAAAAAATTATGTTTAAACCTAACACCCTAACATAAACCCCCCATCTAAACACATCTAATCTGCTGCCCCCAACATTGCCGCCACCTAAATAAAGTTAGTAACCCCTAATCTGCCGCTCCCGACATCGCCGCCACCTAAATAAAGTTATTAACCCCTATTCCACTGCTCCCCAACATCGCCACCACTATAATAAAGTTATTAACCCCTATTCCCCCGCACCCCAACATCACCCACACTATAATAAAGTTTTAACCCCTATTCCATCGCTCCCCGACATCTCAGCCACTAAATAAAGTTATTAACCCCTAAACCTCTGGCCTCCCACAACACCGTCACTAAATAAACCTATTAACCTCTAAACCGCCATCCCCCCACATCGCAAAAAACTAAATTTAACTATTAACCCCTAAACCTAACCACCCATTAACTTTATATTAAAATTACAATATCCCTATCTTAAAATAAATAAAAACTTACCTGTGAAATTAAAAAAAAAACTTTCTATAGCCCGGTTACCACCTGGAAGTAGCTTCTTTCTGCCAATTGTGCTTTTTACAGAGGAAAACTTTCCTGTAGTATATCAGTCTGATCCCGCCGACATGGTCAGTCCAGCCCCGAAATACCAGGCAATTCTCCTCTGAACAAGGAAAAGGCAACCCCAGACGATCGTTTCAGCCTTCTGTGGGCCTCGTCAGTGAGGTGCAGCCATATTCCTCTAAGCACATTGGGCAAGGAGTCCACGTCTGGTTTCCCCCCATCACCCATAGGGAGACAATCCCCAGGGTCATATTTACATATGCAAAACAGAAACGAACAGCAGCATCAATAGCTTGTTCTATGGCCCGGTTACCAACTGTAAGTAGCTTCTTTCTGCCTAATCTAATAGCCCTACAAAAATAAAAAAGCCCCCCCAAAATAAAAAAACCCTACTCTACAATAAACTACCAATAGCCCTTAAAAGGACATGGTGTACTTTATTGCTCTAAAGAAATCAGCTCTTTTCCCTGAAAAAAAATACAATGGCCCCCCAACAGTACAACCCACCACAAAACCAAACCCCCAAAATAAAAAACCTAACTCTTAAAAAAACCTAAGCTACCCATTGCCCTGAAAATGGCATTTGTATGGGCATTGCCATTAAAAGGGCATTCAGCTCTTTTTCATTGCCCTGAAAAGGGCATTTAGCTATTTTAAGATAGCCCAACCCCTAATCTAAAAACACCCAAAAAAAGTTTAAAAAAAACTAACACTAACTACCGAAGATCCACTTACAGTTTTTGAAGTCTGGACATCCAGGGCCCGATCCGATATGCAGCGTCGCCCGCAAAAGCTGGCGACGCCAAATTTTGCGCTGGTTTGGTATCATATATATGGCGTAACCTAGAAGTTACGCTCGTATATTTCACCCTTCGGCCGTAGTTTTTTGGCCCATAGAGTGATATACCAAACCCGTGCAGTTTGGTATCCAATATACAGTGTAAGGACTTACGTGGCGAAAATGGAGAAATCTTACTCCATTTTCACCTCGCCACAAATTGCAGGCGTAGTAAGCCTTACGCTGAGTATTGGAGCCCCGTAGCTCCCTAAACTACCTGCAAAATAAAACCTAACACCTAACGCATGCGCAATGTCTATCTACCTGTCAACCGCAATCCCCCACCGCAATCTTCAATAAAGTGCTTATCCCCTAAACCACGGCTCCCGGACCCCGCCGCCACCTACATTAAATGTCTTACCCCCTAATATGACCCCCCTACACCACCGCCAGCTACATTAAATGTCTAACCCCCTAATGTGATCCCCCTACACAGCCGCCAGCTACACTAAAATGATTACCCCCTAATATGATCCCCCTACACCGCCGCCAGCTACATTAAATGTCTAACCCCTAATGTGATCCCCCTACACCGCCGCCAGTTACATTAAAATGATTACCCCCTAATGTGAGCCCCTACCCCGCTGCCACCTACATTAAAATGATTACCCCCTAATGTGAGCCCCTACCCCGCCGCCACCTACATAAAAATTATTACCCCCTTATGTGAGCCCCTACCCCGCCGTCACCTACATTAAAATGATTACCCCTTAATGTGAGCCCTTACCCCGCCGCCACCTACATTAAAATGATTACCCCTTAATGTGAGCCCTTACCCCGCCACCACCTACATTAAAATGATTACCCCCTAATGTGAGCCCCTACCCCGCCGCCACCTACATTAAAATGATTACCCCCTAATGTGAGCCCCTACCCCGCCGCCACCTACATTAAAATGATTACCCCCTAATGTGAGCCCCTACCCTACCACCACCTACATTAAAATGATTACCCCCTAATGTGAGCCCCTACCCCGCCGCCACCT
Organism: Bombina bombina; assembly: GCF_027579735.1. Taxonomy (NCBI): domain Eukaryota; kingdom Metazoa; phylum Chordata; class Amphibia; order Anura; family Bombinatoridae; genus Bombina; species Bombina bombina. The sequence continues at coordinate 113,980,084 of NC_069508.1, read as the reverse complement.
ACATTAAAATGATTACCCCCTAATGTGAGCCCCTGCCCCGCCGCCACCTACATTAAAATGATTACCCCCTAATGTGAGTCCCTACCCCGCCGCCACCTACGTTAACTATATAACCCCCTAATATGATCCCCCTACACCGCTGCCACCTATATTAAAATTATTAACCCCTAATCTAATCCCGCTACACCGCCGCCACCTATATTAAAATTATTAACCCCTAATCTAATCCCCCTACACCGTCGCCACTTATATTAAATATATTAACCACTAAACCTAAGTCTAATCCTAACACCCCCTAATGTAATTATTATTAAAATACATCTAAATAATATTAATAATATTAACTAAATTATTCCTATTTAAATCTAAATACTTACCTATAAAATAAACCCTAAGATAGCTACAATATAATTAATAATTACATTGTAGCTATTTTAGGGTTTATATTTATTTTACAGGTAACTTGGTATTTATTTTAACTAGTTACAATAGCTATTAAATAGTTAATAACTATTTAATAGCTACCTAGTTAAAATAATTACCAAATTACCTGTAAAATAAATCCTAACCTAAGTTACAAATACACCTACACTATCAATAAATTAATTAAATAAACTACACTAATCTAAACTAAAATATAATTAAATACACTAAACTATATTACAAAAACAAACAAACACTAAATTACAAAAAATAAAAAAAGATTACAAGAATGTTAAGCTAATTACACCTAATCTAAGCCCCCTAATAAAATAACAAAGCCCCCCAAAATAATAAAATGTCCTTACCCTAAACTAAATTACAAAAGTAATCAGCTCTATTACCAGCCCTTAAAAGGGCCTTTTGTGGGGCATTGCCCCAAAGTAATCAGCTCTTTTACCTGTAAAAAAAAAGAACAACCCCCCCATTACAACCCACACACCCCTACTCTAAAACCCACCCAATCCCCCCTTAAAAAACCTAAGTCTAATCCCCAATTGCTCCTTACCTGTCCTGAAGACTGGCGGAGAAGGTCCTGTTCCAGGCGGAGAAGTCTTCTTCCAGGCAGCGACCTCTTCTTCTTCCAGGAACCAGCCAGCGCGGAGCGGAGGAGTTGAAGACCGATGACCGCGGAGCTGAATTCTATTGGCTGATTAGAATAGCCAATAGAATTACAGTAGCTCTTATTCTATTGGCTATTCAAATCAGCCAATAGAATTAAAGTAGCTCTCATCCGATTGGCTGATTTGAATTTGAAGGCTCAAATCAGCCAATAGGAATTTTTAATCACGTACCTTGAATTCCTATTCAGTGTACGGCGGAGATCGTATGAAGAGGATCCTCCACACTCCATGGCTCCAGTCTTCAGCGTCGCCGATCTTCAATTCCTGCATCGCCAGTCTTCAGTTCCAGAGAGGACGGTCTTCAGCTCCGCGGTCATCGGTCTTCAACTCCTCCGCTCCGCGTCGGCTGGTTCCTGGAAGAAGAAGAGGTCGCCGCCTGGAAGAAGACTTCTCCGCCGGTCTTCAGGACAGGTAAGGAGCACTTGGGGGTTAGACTTAGGTTTTTTTAAGGGGGGATCAGGTGGGTTTTAGAGTAGGGGTGTGTGGTTGGTGGGTTGTAATGGGGGGGGTTGTTCTTTTTTTTTACAGGTAAAAGAGTGGATTACTTTGGGGCAATGCCCCACAAAAGGCCCTTTTAAGGGCTGGTAATAGAGATGATTACTTTTGTAATTTAGTTTAGGGTAGGGACATTTTATTATTTTGGGGGGCTTTATTTTATTAGGGGGCTTAGATTAGGTGTAATTAGCTTAAATTCTTGTAATCTTTTTTATTTTTTGTAATTTAGTGTTTGTTTGTTTTTGTAATTTAGTTTAGTGTATTTAATTATATTTTAGTTTAGATAATTGTAGTTTATTTAATTAATTTATTGATAGTGTAGGTGTATTTGTAACTTAGGTTAGGATTTATTTTACAGGTAATTTGGTTATTAACTATTTAATAGCTATTGTACCTAGTTAAAATAAATACCAAGTTACCTGTAAAATAAATATAAACCCTAAAATAGCTACAATGTAATTATTAATTATATTGTAGCTATCTTAGGGTTTATTTTATAGGTAAGTATTTAGATTTAAATAGGAATAATTTAGTTAATATTATTAATATTATTTAGATTTATTTTAATAATAATTATGTTAGGAAGTGTTAGGGTTAGACTTAGGTTTAGTGGTTAATATATTTAATATAGGTGGCGGCGGTGTAGGGGGATTAGATTAGGGGTTAATCATTTTAATATAGGTGGTGGTGGTGTAGGGGGATTAGATTAGGGGTTAATAAATTTAATATAGGCGGCGACGGTGTAGGGGGATCATATTAGGGGGTAATATAGTTAATGTAGGTGGCGGCGGGGTAGGGGCTCACATTAGGGGGTAATCATTTTAATGTAGGTGGTGGCGGGGTAGGGGCTCACATTAGGGGATAATCATTTTAATGTAGGTGGCGGCAGGGTAGGGGGATCACTTTAGGGGTTTAGACATTTAATATAGCTGGTGGCGGTGTAGCGGGGTCAGATTAGGGGGTTAGACATTTAATATAGCTGGCAGCGGTGTAGGGGGATCACATTAGGGGGTTAGACATTTAATGTAGCTGGCGGCAGTGTAGGGGGATTAGATTAGGGGTTAATACAGTTAATATAGGTGGCGGCGGGGTAGGGGGCTCAGATTAGGGGGTAATACAGTTAATATAGGTGGCAGCGGGGTCCAGGAGCGGCGGTTTAGGGGTTAATACATTTATTGTTAGGAGTGAGAGGGGGGATTGCGGATAGAGGGGTATACGTGTCGGGCTATGTTTGGGAGGCGTGTTAGACAGTAACGGGAGATTTAATATTTTAGTCTGTTTTTTTAGGCGGCGGCAGTTTCTAAAGTGCCGTAAATCACTGGCGACTCCAGAAATTTGTACTTACGATGATTTCTGGACATCGCTAGTTTGTCAGACTTACGGCACTTTAGCAACTGCCGGCGCCATATATGAGATAGCTCGCTGTGCGAGCTGAAACTACGGGCGGCGCAGGTTTCCACGCTTGCGCCGAAACCTGTGCCGTATATCGGATCGCGCCCCCAGGCGGCGAGAATTCTTCATCCAGGCGGCGAGGTCTTCATCCAGATGGCAAGGTCTTCATCCATCCAGGCGGCATCTTCTATCTTCATCCAGGTGGCATCTTCTATGTTCATCCTGGTGGAACGGGTCCATCCTTCAAGACATCCGGCACAGAGCGTTCTCTTCATAGCGTCCTCTTCATACATCGCTGTACACTGAATCTTCAATGCAAGGGAGCCATTTCAAAATGGTGTCCCTTACATTCCTATTGGCTGATTTGATTTTTGAAATTCAAATCAGCCAATAGGATGAGAGCTTCTGAAATCCTATTGACTGTTCAAATCAGCTAATAGGATGAGACCTACTGAAACTCTTGACTATTCAAAGCAGCCAATAGAATTTCAGTAGCAGTGCTCATCCTATTGGCTGATTTGAATTTCAAAAATCAAACCAGCCAATAGGAATGCCAGGAAAGCCATTTTGAAATGGCTCCCTTGCATTGAAGATTCGTTAGGTTTTTTATTTTGGGGGGTTGGTTGGGTGGTGGGTTTTACTGTTGGGGGGGTCTTTGTATTTTTTTTCAGGGAAAAGAGCAGGAACGCAAGCATTTTAGCCTCACCACACAACTTGTAATGGCAGCGCTATGGAAATCTCACGCAAAAATTTCATTTTTTTTGAGTGCGGGACTGACGTTGCGTTACAGGCTAAAATGCTTGCAGTACAGCTATACCGACAAGACTCGCAATGGCTGCGTTTCCGTTTTTTACGCTGAAATGGCAATTTTTTCAGAGTTAAAACCGGAACGCAACACTTGTAATTTAGGTGCTTATGACTGTTGTAGATTTTACATTTTTGAAAGAGGAAGTGTCCTCATTTGGTTCAATGCCCTTAGACAAGTATTTTTTTTATTTTAAAAATAGAAAAGATAATTTTATTTCTTACATTTCCAAATTATTTAATAAAGTTTACCAAGTTTGCAGTGTTAAAACACTAGCAAAGATTCTTGTTAGATAAAAGATAACCCTTGCTATGAATTCTATTCCATATGTAAAGAGTTATGTATGGGTTTTAGCTGAGTTTTCAAATTCAAGTCCATTCCTAACCATTCAATTGCTTTCACCTTGGGTTAAATCCATATTACTTTGCATTGGGACATTGCCCTAAATTCATTGAAGCTTGTGAGGTTGTCAATAAACAAATGTGGTGTCTATCACTGTGCAAAGAAATGATCTATAACATTTTCCCTTTAAACACCAATTAAAATAAGATCCCAAAACCTAAAAATGGATCTTACAGATTTAAGTTTTAAACAAAAAGAAACGGTTAGTGCGCCTTATCTGACTTAAATTAGTAGGCAGATAGTCTGTTAAAAAGAATTCCTTATAGCAAAAAATGTATACATTTTTAGATTTTTTTAATATTTAATTAGATTCAGTAGAATAAAAAAAAATCAATTAATTCAATAAAATATGACCTATATTTCTCCAACATAGGTGTGTCCGGTCCACGGCGTCATCCTTACTTGTGGGGATATTCTCTTCCCCAACAGGAAATGGCAAAGAGCCCAGCAAAGCTGGTCACATGATCCCTCCTAGGCTCCGCCTACCCCAGTCATTCTCTTTGCCGTTGTACAGGCAACATCTCCACGGAGATGGCTTAGAGTTTTTTAGTGTTTAACTGTAGTTTTTTATTATTCAATCAAGAGTTTGTTATTTTGAAATAGTGCTGGTATGTACTATTTACTCAGAAACAGAAAAGAGATGAAGATTTCTGTTTGTATGAGGAAAATGATTTTAGCAACCGTAACTAAAATCCATGGCTGTTCCACACAGGACTGTTGAGAGCAATTAACTTCAGTTGGGGGAACAGTGTGCAGTCTCTTGCTGCTTGAGGTATGACACATTCTAACAAGACGATGTAATGCTGGAAGCTGTCATTTTCCCTATGGGATCCGGTAAGCCATATTTATTACGATCGTAAATAAGGGCTTTACAAGGGCTTATTTAGACTGTAGACTTTTCTGGGCTAAATCGATTCATTATTAGCACATATTTAGCCTTGAGGAATCATTTTATCTGGGTATTTTGATATAATAATATCGGCAGGCACTGTATTAGACACCTTATTTCTTAGGGGCTTTCCCAAAGCATAAGCAGAGTCTCATTTTCGCGCCGGTGTGGCGCACTTGTTTTTGAGAGGCATGGCATGCAGTCGCATGTGAGAGGAGCTCTGATACTTAGAAAAGACTTTCTGAAGGCGTTATTTGGTATCGTATTCCCCTTTGGGCTTGGTTGGGTCTCAGCAAAGCAGATACCAGGGACTGTAAAGGGGTTAAAGCTTATAACGGCTCCGGTTCCGTTATTTTAAGGGTTAAAGCTTCCAAATTTGGTGTGCAATATTTTTAAGGCTTTAAGACACTGTGGTGAAAATTTGGTGATTTTTGAACAATTCCTTCATGTTTTTTCGCAATTGCAGTAACAAAGTGTGTTCAGTTTAAAATTTAAAGTGACAGTAACGGTTTTATTTTAAAACGTTTTTTGTACTTTCTTATCAAGTTTATGCCTGTTTAACATGTCTGAACTACCAGATAGACTGTGTTCTGAATGTGGGGAAGCCAGAATTCCTATTCATTTAAATAAATGTGATTTATGTGATAATGACAATGATGCCCAAGATGATTCCTCAAGTGAGGGGAGTAAGCATGGTACTGCATCATTCCCTCCTTCGTCTACACGAGTCTTGCCCACTCAGGAGGCCCCTAGTACATCTAGCGCGCCAATACTCCTTACTATGCAACAATTAACGGCTGTAATGGATAATTCTGTCAAAAACATTTTAGCCAAAATGAACCCTTGTCAGCGTAAGCGTGGCTGCTCTGTTTTAGTTACTGAAGAGCATGACGACGCTGATATTAATATCTCTGAAGGGCCCCTAATCCAATTTGAGGGGGCCAGGGAGGTTTTGTCTGAGGGAGAAATTACTGATTCAGGGAACATTTCTCATCAGGCTGAATCTGATGTGATTACATTTAAATTTAAGTTGGAACATCTCCGCATTTTGCTTAAGGAGGTATTATCCACTCTGGATGATTGTGAAAAGTTGGTCATTCCAGAGAAACTATGTAAAATGGACAAGTTCCTAGAGGTGCCGGGGCTCCCAGAAGCTTTTCCTATACCCAAGCGGGTGGCGGACATTGTTAATAAAGAATGGGAAAGGCCCGGTATTCCTTTCGTCCCTCCCCCCATATTTAAAAAATTGTTTCCTATGGTCGACCCCAGAAAGGACTTATGGCAGTCAGTCCCCAAGGTCGAGGGAGCGGTTTCTACTTTAAACAAACGCACCACTATACCCATAGAGGATAGTTGTGCTTTCAAAGATCCTATGGATAAAAAATTAGAAGGTTTGCTTAAAAAGATGTTTGTTCAGCAGGGTTACCTTCTACAACCCATTTCATGCATTGTCCCTGTCACTACAGCTGCATATTTCTGGTTTGATGAACTGATTAAGGTGCTCGATAGTGATTCTCCTCCTTATGAGGAGATTATGGACAGAATCAATGCTCTCAAATTGGCTAATTATTTCACTCTAGACGCCACTTTGCAAGTGGCTAGGTTAGCGGCTAAGAATTCTGGGTTTGCTATTGTGGCGCGCAGAGCGCTTTGGTTGAAATCTTGGTCGGCTGATGCGTCTTCCAAGAACAAGTTACTAAACATTCCTTTCAAGGGGAAAACGCTGTTTGGCCCTGACTTGAAAGAGATTATCTCTGATATCACTGGGGGTAAGGGCCACGCCCTTCCTCAGGATAGGCCTTTCAAGGCAAAAAATAGACCTAATTTTCGTCCCTTTCGTAAAAACGGACCAGCCCAAAGTGCTACGTCCTCTAAGCAAGAGGGTAATACTTCTCAAGCCAAGCCAGCTTGGAGACCAATGCAAGGCTGGAACAAGGGAAAGCAGGCCAAGAAACCTGTCACTGCTACCAAGACAGCATGAAATATTGGCCCCCGATCCGGGACCGGATCTGGTGGGGGGCAGACTCTCTCTCTTCGCTCAGGCTTGGGCAAGAGATGTTCTGGATCCTTGGGCGCTAGAAATAGTCTCCCAGGGTTATCTTCTGGAATTCAAGGGACTTCCCCCAAGGGGGAGGTTCCACAGGTCTCAGTTGTCTTCAGACCACATAAAAAGACAGGCGTTCTTACATTGTGTAGAAGACCTGTTAAAAATGGGAGTGATTCATCCTGTTCCATTAAGAGAACAAGGGATGGGGTTCTACTCCAATCTGTTCATAGTTCCCAAAAAAGAGGGAACGTTCAGACCAATCTTAGATCTCAAGATCTTAAACAAATTTCTCAAGGTCCCATCGTTCAAGATGGAAACCATTCGAACTATCCTTCCTTCCATCCAGGAAGGTCAATTCATGACCACGGTGGATTTAAAGGATGCGTATCTACATATTCCTATCCACAAGGAACATCATCGGTTCCTAAGGTTTGCATTCCTGGACAAACATTACCAGTTTGTGGCGCTTCCTTTCGGATTAGCCACTGCTCCAAGGATTTTCACAAAGGTACTAGGGTCCCTTCTAGCGGTACTAAGACCAAGGGGCATTGCAGTAGTACCTTACCTGGACGACATTCTGATTCAAGCGTCGTCCCTCCCTCGAGCAAAGGCTCACACGGACATCGTCCTGGCCTTTCTCAGATCTCACGGCTGGAAAGTGAACGTGGAAAAGAGTTCTCTATCCCCGTCAACAAGGGTTCCCTTCTTGGGAACAATTATAGACTCCTCAGAAATGAGGATTTTTCTAACAGAGGCCAGAAAGACAAAGCTTCTGGACTCTTGTCGGATACTTCATTCCGTTCCTCTTCCTTCCGTAGCTCAGTGCATGGAAGTGATCGGGTTGATGGTAGCGGCAATGGACATAGTTCCTTTTGCGCGCATTCATCTAAGACCATTACAACTGTGCATGCTCAGTCAGTGGAATGGGGACTATACAGACTTGTCTCCAAAGATACAAGTAAATCAGAGGACCAGAGACTCACTCCGTTGGTGGCTGTCCCTGGACAACCTGTCACGAGGGATGACATTCCGCAGACCAGAGTGGGTCATTGTCACGACCGACGCCAGTCTGATGGGCTGGGGCGCGGTCTGGGGATCCCTGAAAGCTCAGGGTCTTTGGTCTCGGGAAGAATCTCTTCTACCGATAAATATTCTGGAACTGAGAGCGATATTCAATGCTCTCAAGGCTTGGCCTCAGCTAGCGAGGACCAAGTTCATTCGGTTTCAATCAGACAACATGACGACTGTTGCGTACATCAACCATCAGGGGGGAACAAGGAGTTCCCTAGCGATGGAAGAAGTGACCAAGATTATTCTATGGGCGGAGTCTCACTCCTGCCACCTGTCTGCTATCCACATCCCGGGAGTGGAAAATTGGGAAGCGGATTTTCTGAGTCGTCAGACATTGCATCCGGGGGAGTGGGAACTCCATCCGGAAATCTTTGCCCAAGTCACTCAACTATGGGGCATTCCAGACATGGATCTGATGGCCTCTCGTCAGAACTTCAAAGTTCCTTGCTACGGGTCCAGATCCAGGGATCCCAAGGCGGCTCTAGTGGATGCACTAGTAGCGCCTTGGACCTTCAAACTAGCTTATGTGTTCCCGCCGTTTCCTCTCATCCCCAGGCTGGTAGCCAGGATCAATCAGGAGAGGGCGTCGGTGATCTTGATAGCTCCTGCGTGGCCACGCAGGACTTGGTATGCAGATCTGGTGAATATGTCATCGGCTCCACCTTGGAAGCTACCTTTGAGACGAGACCTTCTTGTTCAGGGTCCGTTCGAACATCCGAATCTGGTTTCACTCCAGCTGACTGCTTGGAGATTGAACGCTTGATTTTATCGAAGCGAGGTTTCTCAGATTCTGTTATCGATACTCTTGTTCAGGCCAGAAAGCCTGTAACTAGAAAGATTTACCACAAAATTTGGAAAAAATATATCTGTTGGTGTGAATCTAAAGGATTCCCTTGGGACAAGGTTAAGATTCCTAGGATTCTATCCTTCCTTCAAGAAGGATTGGAAAAAGGATTATCGGCAAGTTCCCTGAAGGGACAGATTTCTGCCTTGTCGGTGTTACTTCACAAAAAACTGGCAGCTGTGCCAGATGTTCAAGCCTTTGTTCAGGCTCTGGTTAGAATCAAGCCTGTTTACAAACCTTTGACTCCTCCTTGGAGTCTAAATTTAGTTCTTTCAGTTCTTCAGGGGGTTCCGTTTGAACCCTTACATTCCGTTGATATTAAGTTATTATCTTGGAAAGTTTTGTTTTTAGTTGCAATTTCTTCTGCTAGAAGAGTTTCAGAATTATCTGCTCTGCAGTGTTCTCCTCCTTATCTGGTGTTCCATGCAGATAAGGTGGTTTTACGTACTAAACCTGGTTTTCTTCCAAAAGTTGTTTTTAACAAAAACATTAACCAGGAGATTATCGTACCTTCTCTGTGTCCGAAACCAGTTTCAAAGAAGGAACGCTTGTTGCACAATTTGGAGGTTGTTCGCGCTCTAAAATTCTATTTAGATGCTACAAAGGATTTTAGACAAACATCTTCCTTGTTTGTTGTTTATTCAGGTAAAAGGAGAGGTCAAAAAGCAACTTCTACCTCTCTCTCTTTTTGGATTAAAAGCATCATCAGATTGGCTTACGAGACTGCCGGACGGCAGCCTCCCGAAAGAATCACAGCTCATTCCACTAGGGCTGTGGCTTCCACATGGGCCTTCAAGAACGAGGCTTCTGTTGATCAGATATGTAGGGCAGCGACTTGGTCTTCACTGCACACTTTTACCAAATTTTACAAGTTTGATACTTTTGCTTCTTCTGAGGCTATTTTTGGGAGAAAGGTTTTGCAAGCCGTGGTGCCTTCCATTTAGGTGACCTGATTTGCTCCCTCCCTTCATCCGTGTCCTAAAGCTTTGGTATTGGTTCCCACAAGTAAGGATGACGCCGTGGACCGGACACACCTATGTTGGAGAAAACAGAATTTATGTTTACCTGATAAATTTCTTTCTCCAACGGTGTGTCCGGTCCACGGCCCGCCCTGGTTTTTTAATCAGGTCTGATAATTTATTTTCTTTAACTACAGTCACCACGGTACCATATGGTTTCTCCTATGCTATTATTCCTCCTTAACGTCGGTCGAATGACTGGGGTAGGCGGAGCCTAGGAGGGATCATGTGACCAGCTTTGCTGGGCTCTTTGCCATTTCCTGTTGGGGAAGAGAATATCCCCACAAGTAAGGATGACGCCGTGGACCGGACACACCGTTGGAGAAAGAAATTTATCAGGTAAACATAAATTCTGTTTTTAAATCTCATACATACTAAAGAATGGACCCGGGTAATAATATATTAGAGATGGTTCATTCAAAGTCTTATAAAAAGTCTTAAATAAGGACGTGATTAGAGATAGGTGAATGTTTTGCAACATTCGAAAAAATGAAACAAATTTTAACACATTTGTTTCAAATTTTGAATGATTGTACAACATTTTAACATTAGTTTGATGTAATAGTATTTCTAATGCTTTCTTTAAATGTAATATTCAAATTTGAATTTTTCTAAGAATTCGCTTCAAATTATGCAATATTTAAATTAGAAAAATTTGAATCTTTACGCTTGCAATAGTGTTTCTAATGCTCTCTTTAAATTTAATATTTGAGTTATACAATATTCAAAACAGAAACAATCAAATGGATATATTTGTATCTATTATGTATCAATTCACACAATTTCCTAGTACATGAACTATTGAATTTCTAAATAGTAATTGTTAAATTGAATGTTAAATTCCAAATTTCAAATCTAGATATTTGATTTAATTATGAACATTCAAAATTAAAAGTAACATTTGAAAACCGGAAATAACATTTGATTACCGAATTTTAATGGGTTTTATTCTTAACATTCTATTGTCGAAAATGAATATCCACAGGACTATTCATTCTACCAAACAAATTACACTTTCAGCACATTAGCCCATCCCTGGATGTGATGTCCTTTGAATTGAAGTGAAAGTCTATTAATATTAATACTTATATGAAAACACCAAAGTAACAACTCTTCAAAAAACATTTTTTTTGTTATTTGTGCTTTAAATTGTAATTGTACTTGCAGTTCTCAAAGTGTAACCCCAAATGTTAGCAAAGACCAGTATTGCTTTTGTTGTTGAAATGATGTGTTCCTAAGAGCTAACCTTTTTTTTCCTAAGAGATTTTCTTTCATATTAAATAAGGATATCATTTATTTTTTTAAGACTTTTTTTAGTAAGACTATGAACCACCTCTAATCTAATATATTATGACCTGGGTCAATTCTTAAGTACGTATGAGGTTTTAAATATAGGTGATATGTTATTGAATGTATTGAGGTTGTCAATAAACCTCAGGAAAAAATGGACTGAACATCACTTTACCCACTTTTTCTATCATTTCTTTAGTGGGCAGTCAAAAGTTGCGCAAGAAGAACAATGCGTGATAGCTCAAACATCAAAAGTGAACCACAGCAATGAGGAAAACAATAATTGCAAATGTAACACATTTGTATTGGTAAAATATTCAAATGTCTGTTTTCTTAAGGTAAGATAGTCTTGGTGTATAAAATGAAAAGTGCCTCGACTTCCTGATTGTGAGCATTCTAGAAATTTCTAGAGGAGTGGTCAGGTTTTCTCACCTACACTTAGACCCAGTATATGGAAGTCATATTATTCCTGTAAAGCAGGGAGGGGGAACCTTGGCCCTCCAGATGTTTCAGAATTACATTTCCCATAATGCTCAACTGGACTTCAGAGTGCCTAGGCATCATGGGTAATGTAGATCTAATACTTCAGGAGTGCCAAGGTTTCCCATCCCTGCTGTAAAGTATATTGGCACACAGTCATGCCTCGTTATTTCAAAGCTGACAAAACTATTGCATGTTTATTTTTATTTTATTTCTGTTTAACTGTTTTCAATTTCTTTGCACATTAGAGTGGAATGTTTTGTACATGGAGTTTAAAAAAAAAAAAAAAATTATACTGTAACATTTTTATAAAATTGTTGTGCTACTGATATCTTCCTATGTGAAACTTGTTCTATAGGCCAAGTGGCAAACAGTTACAATATAGATGTTGCTCCATCAATTATAATTGAGAGTAACTCACAACTCTTAGATGTAATCTAATCTTTATGAATTCCCATGTTGGAGATGCATTGTTGAGGGAAGCTTTTTTTTAATGCAAGATATCAGTTTTACGAATGGGTATTATTGAATCTAGGCCATTGACAGTGACAGTGACATTCTAACCCCACATGAGAGATCAGGATAAGCAGTTTGGTGCAAATATCCAAATAGACTGAACTTTTACATATTTTATTTATAGGGACACAAAAACCAACATTTGTCTTTCATGATTCAGAGAGAAACAACTTTAAAATGTACTTTTATTATCAAATGTTTTTCGTTCTCTTGATATCCTTTGTTGAGAAGCACAGATGTATGCTCAGGAGCAGGCTTATGTCTGGATTACTATATGCAGTTATGTTAGAATGGCAGCAGTTATGCTAGAATGTTATCAGTTTGCAAGAGCACTAGATGGCAGCAGTTATGCTAGAATGTTATCAGTTTGCAAGAGCACTAGATGGCAGCAGTTATGCTAGAATGTTATCAGTTTGCAAGAGCACTAGATGGCAGCAGTTATGCTAGAATGTTATCAGTTTGCAAGAGCACTAGATGGCAGCAGTTATGCTAGAATGTTATCAGTTTGCAAGAGCACTAGATGGCAGCAGTTATTTTAGAATGTTATCAGTTTGCAAGAGCACTAGATGGCAGCAGTTATGCTAGAATGTTATCAGTTTGCAAGAGCACTAGATGGCAGCAGTTATGCTAGAATGTTATCAGTTTGCAAGAGCACTAGATTGCAGCAGTTATGCTAGAATGTTATCAGTTTGCAAGAGCACTAGATGGCAGCACTATTTCCTGCCATGCATTGCTCCAGACACCTATCTAGGTATCTCTTCTAAGAATACAAAGAATACCCTGGGAACAAAGCAAATTTGATAAAAGAATCGGAAACTTGAGAAAAAATGGTATGCTCTGTCTGAACCACAAAAGAAAATTTTAGGGTCTCTTTAAGACAATATTGAATTCCTGTTTACTTTATTCTTAAAAAAAAAACAAAACCTTGGGATATAGTGTAGCGCATCAAAAACAAAAAACTTTAAGAAAAAAACAAAACAAAAAAAAAACATTTAACACTAAATACGCAAACTAAAGATCAAACATGACACTTAAAACAAATCAAACAGCATATGTCATTACTGGTGTCCTCTGATTTTCTTAAACGGCATGTTGGAAGCTATAGGTGGTCAAATGCATCTTCCTACCTGAGTCCTTGTTTCTAACCTTTCATTGTGCGAGCGGACATGATCCGATATTGTGGATCATGTTTGCTGCACATCGATAAACGCCGACAACATACACTCTCTGCATTTATCATTGCACCAGTAGTTCTTGTGAACTGCTGGTGCAATACCGCCCCCTGCAGATTTGCGGCCATCGGCCGCTAGCAGGGGGTATCAATCAACCCGATCGTATTAGATTGAGTTGATTTCTGTCGATTTCTGTCCGCCGCCTCAGAGCAGGCGGACAGGTTATGCAGCAGTGGTCTTTGTTTCCGGCGAGCCTTCAGAAACACGGGGCATCAAGCTCTGTACAGAGCTTGATAAATATGCCCCTTAGTTACAAATCTATGAATTCAACAAAAAAACATTTTGAATCTCACAGGAACCTTTGTTAAGCTTATTATATGCCTGCCATAATGATACAAACTGATCCTTGAAGCCAACTGAACAAGTCAATGAGCAGGAAGTTTAACTTGGCTAGTTGGATTTGAAGATTCACTAATGCAGTCCATTCTAGCAAGTTGGTAAAGGACTGTGTTACGAACACTGACCTTGTTAGGCAGGATAAGACTGAGATACTGTAGGAAAGTTCTCCTCTAGAAGTGTGCAGCCCAGAAATTGTATTTTTAGACCAAATTTTTGTAATGAATATTCAGGGAAATTAGTTTCCAGGGATATTCGTTAGCTGCACTATTCGGTATTTGTTTAGTTTAAAATAAAACAAATACTGAACTTTATTTCAACATTTACATTAATTTTCATTAAAACAAAAGTAAATTTTAAAAGCTACAAATGAAGTTCAGCTGTTGCAGTTTATACTTACCTTTTGCGTGCTGAAGAGCTCGCTAATCAATCCTCTTCTTGCCAGAGTCCCGGCCGCCACAGCAGGCTAAATGCGCTCGACTCCCAGGACCTGCACTAAGGGCCCGAATTATCAAGCTCTGAATGGAGCTTGATGCCCCTGTTTCCGCTCGAGCCTTCAGGCTCGCTGGAAACAAAAGTTATGAGGTGGCGGACAAAAATCAACCCAATCAAATACAATTGGGTTGATTGACACCCCCAAATTGGCAGGGGTGGTATTGCACAAGTCACAAGCAGTTCACCAGAACTGCTTGTGCAATGATAAATGCCGACAGCGTATGCTGTTGGCATATATCGATATGCGGCAGACACGATACGCTACATCGTATTATGTCCGCTCACACTATGATAAATTGGCTCCTAAGTATTAATTTAATTTTTTTTTTTAAAGGAAACAAAAGAATACTGACAAATTTTCATTGGTGCATTCATTCGGATATTCATTTCGCCAAAACAAAACAAATATCCATTTTTCATTACGAATGTGTATTCGTAACGAAACACATGTGCCTCTCTATTCTCTTCTGTGAAAAGCACAGTTGGGCTAAAAGAGTCTGCTCCTAGGATGTAACTCGCCATAAAATAAGTTACTGAGCTGTTCGTTCATGGTTGAGCACTTCTCTTTCAGTATATATTTACAAACACTTCAAACTAGAGTGGCCAATATTGACTTTCTGCTGTTGCAATATACCTGTATATGTGGAAAAATAAAAAAAAATGTTTGTCTTCCCACCTTCATCTATCATTTGATATTTGGTCTCTTGGTACTTAATCTGTATTTCAAATAAAACAAAACAGACTCCAACTGCTGCAGTTATATATATGTAGGCAAAAGGGCTATTGCGAAAAATCCACTTTTATGCAATTGTGATTACAACCATCAATTAGCACAATAGTGATTATGGTGGGATCTTTGTTGTAGTAACGGTGATATTAGAGCTTGTGGTTGTTTTTTTAATGATCTTTCTGATATTAGTGCTAATAGTATTAATAACTATCGGCTAGATTACAAGCTTTGCGGTAAGAGCTGCTTGGTACTAACTTGCAAGTTATTGTCACCGCTCACCTCCCTACAGCGCTGGTATTACAGGTTTACAAAAAGCCGGAGTTATCAGGCAATATTACAGCGTAAAGCAAAATTGAGCTCCATAACGCACTCCAATACCAGCGCTGCGATGAGCTGCGGTGAGCTGGTTTTACGTGCTCGTGCATGATTTCCCCATAGACATCAATGGGGAGAGCCGGCTGAAAAAAAGTCTAACACCTGCAATAAAGGAGCGTAAAGCTCCGTAACACAGCCCCATTGATTCCTATGGGGAAAGAAAATGTATGTTTACACCTAACACCTTAACATAAACACAGAGTCTAAACACCCCTAATCTGCTGCCCCCGACATCGCCGACACCTACATTACACTTATTAACCCCTAATCTGCCACCCCCACCACCTACATACAGTTATTAACCCCTAATCTTCCGCCCCCAATGTCTCCGCCACCTACCTACACTTATTAACCCCTAATCTGCCACCCCTAACATCGCCAACACCTACATTACACTTATTAACCCCTAATCTGCCGCCCCCGACATCGCCGCCACCTACCTATACTTATTAACCCCTAATCTGCCACCCCCAAAGTCGCTGCCACTATACTAAAGGTATTAACCCCTAAACCTAACCCTAACACCCACTAAGTTTAATGTAATTAAAATAAATCTAAATAAAAATTACTATCATTAACTAAATAATTCCTATTTAAAACTAAATACTTACCTATAAAATAAACCCTAAGCTAGCTACAATATAACTAATAGTTACATTGTAGCTAGCTTAGGTTTTATTTTTATTTCACAGCTAAGTTTGTATTTATTTTAACTAGGTAGAATAGTTACTAAATAGTTATTAACTATTTACTAGATACCTAGTTAAAATAAATACATACTTACCTGTAAAATAAAACATAACCTGAGTTACACTAACACCTAACCTTACACTACAAATAAATAAATTACATTAATTAAATACAATTAACCAAATTACAAAAAACCCCCACTAAATTACACAAAATAAAAAACAAATGATCAAATATTTAAACTAATTACACCTAATCTAATAGCCCTATCAAAATAAAAAAGCCCCCCAAAATAAAAAAAACCCTAGCCTATACTAAACTGCCAATAGCCCTTAAAGGGCCTTTTGCGGGGCATTGCCCCAAAGAAATCAGCTCTTTTACCTGTAAAAAAAATACAAACAACCCACAACAGTAAAACCCACCACCCACACAACCAAACTCCCCAAATAAAATTATATCTAAATAAACCTAAGCTCCCCATTGCCCTGAAAGGGCATTTGGTTTGGATTTGCCCTTAAAAGGGCATTTAG
The DNA here is from genome assembly GCF_027579735.1 of Bombina bombina. NCBI lineage: Eukaryota > Metazoa > Chordata > Amphibia > Anura > Bombinatoridae > Bombina > Bombina bombina. The sequence continues at coordinate 113,963,343 of NC_069508.1, read as the reverse complement.
CTGTTTCTCTGCCCAAACCCTAATCTAAAAATAAAACCCACCCAATAAAACCTTAAAAAAACCTAACACTAACCCCCGAAGATCTACTTACAGTTTTTGAAGACCCGACATCCATCCTCAATGAAGCGGCAGAAGTCTTCATCCAAGCGGGCAGAAGTCCTCAACGAAACCGGGAGAAGTCTTCATCCAAGCGGAAAGAAGTGGTCCTCCAGACGAGCAGAAGTCTTCATCCAGACGGCATCTTCTATCTTCATCCATCAGGCGCGGAGCGGCTCCATCTTCAAGACATCAGGTATGGGTAGATTCCCACGTGAAGCAAACCAATGCATAAACAAACGTGAATTAATAATCTGTAATACCTTAACATATTCATTCATCACATTTCAAATACATATTCCTTTTATATCCATTAAGACCTTATGCACATAACCTTAGGCATGAATCAGATAGTCCATCTTAAAGATACAAATGATTATTACGGTTTCTTATGACAGAACTTTCAAGAAGGCAAAGTCCCCACATTTAGTGGAACTCATATACCTGTAGAGCCGTGTTTAAACAAGCATTCCACTCATATTAGGTCTTGCAATGCCTTCTGTGGGACACAAACTGGGCAGCAAACGGCTGCAGTAAGAAACCGCAGCTCCAGGTCAAGCCGCACTTAGAAAAATTGTTCCCCTTACCGGGTCTGTTGCCCCCTCACCACCTTCACAGGAATACCGCACCCACCATGGAGACTTCCTCTGCTTAGCTCACATGCAGGTTGCTCTGGACCTTTAACGGAACCTTACTGTGTTTGTGATGTCATCATTTAGCTCTCTGCTATCAGGTGGGTTATTTCCAGGTACTTTAAAGCGTATATGTAAATAGACGTTTAGGATGAATGTGTTCCCACATGAGTGGTTTTAACAAAAGCTGTCAAAGATATGTCTCTTTGTATCAGAAATGCCAAGGATAGTGTCCTGCGGTCTTTTTCATAATCAGAACAAAACAAGCCAACGCTATGTACGTGTCACCACTTTGCAACAATCAAATGGGGCCTCATAAGGGCTGTATAGCTGAACACCTGTGTTTCTTGCTTTATATACCTTAGGCCCAACCCTTTTAGCTCATGACATCTTTACCTCTCTTAAAGGGATAGATTCCAAACTCAAGTATTTAAACTAACTCATCTCAAGTATGTGCTATAGCATTGGATTTTAAAGGCATATGTGAATATCCCACAATTTCCATTTTTTGTTTCTTATAATTGGGACAAAACTAACCTCATTTCTGAAATAACATGTTTTCATTCAATTTATACTAATTTACACACATAATTATTTCCAAAATCTGAACTATTTATCATATTATACAAAGCAAGTAAAATCCATTTTATCATTCAGACCCAGTGGACGTCTTCTCCTTAACCTGAAAATTCACCTTGCCTCTTTCTGTAACAGTGTTCTGTCTAGGTCACCTCCCCTACCATGGGGGTCTCCCTGATCAACTGCAGATATTGTCATCTGCCAATGGCCCTTAAAAGAGCCTTTTGTGGGGCATTGCCCCAAAGATATCAGCTTGTTTACCTGAAAAAAATACAAACACCCCCCAACAGTAAAACCCACCACCTCCACAACCAACCCCCCAAATAAAATAACTATCTAACAAAACCTAAGCTCCCTATTGCCCTGAAAAGGGCAGTTGTATGGGCATTGCCCTTAAAAGGGCATTTAGCTCTTTTACATGCCCAGACCCTAAACTAAAAATAAAACCCACTTAAAAAAAACCTTAAATAAACCTAACACTAACCCCCGACGATCCACTTACAGTTCTTGAAGTACCGCTTGAAGGATCCATACAGCCGGCGAAGTCCTCATCCATGCAGCAAGAAGTCTTCATCCAGACGGCATCTTCTATCTCTTCTATCTTCATCCATCCAGCGTGGAGTGGGTCCATCCTGAAGGCATCCGGGGCGGAGGAGCATCCTTTTCCTCTGATTAGAACAGCCAATAGAATTTTAGCAGCTCTAATCCTATTAGCTGATTGGAACAGCCAATAGAATTTTAGCAGCTCTAATCCTATTGGCTGATTGAAATCTTTCAGCCAATAGGAATGCAAGGGACACCATCTTGGATGACGTCCCTTGCATTAAAGTTCCAGTTTACGGCGGCGACCGTATGAACAGGATGCTCCATGCCGGATGTCTTCAGGATGGACCCACTCCGCGCCAGATGGATGAAGATAGAAGATGCCGTCTGCATGAAGACTTCTTGCCGCATGGATGAGGACTTTGCCGGCTAGTTGAAGATGGAAGAGGCCGTCCGGATGAAGACTTCTTGCTGCATGGATGAGGACTTTGCCGGCTGGATGGATCCTTCAAGAGGGACTTCAAGAACTGTAAGGGGATAATCGGGGGTTAGTGTTAGGTTTTTTTAAGGTTTTTTTTGGGTGGGTTTTATTTTTAGTTTATGGTCTTGGCATGTAAAAGAGCTAAATGCCTTTTTAAGGGCAATGCCCATACAAATTACCTTTTCAGGGCAATGGGGAGCTTAGTTTTTTTTAGATAGTTATTTTATTGGGGGGGGGGTTGGTTGTGAGGGTGGTGGATTTTACTGTTGGGGGGGTATTTGTATTTTTTTTGCAGGTAAAAGAGCTGATATCTTTGGGGCAATGCCCCACAAAAGACCCTTTTAAGGGCCATTGGTAGTTTATTGTAGGCTAGGTTTTTTTTTTATTTCGGGGGGCTTTTTAATTTTGATAGGGCTATTAGATTAGGTGTAATTCTTTTTAATTTTTGATAATTTGTTTCTTAGTTTTCGTAATTTAGTATTTGTTTGTTTTTGTAATTTAGTTATTTTATTTTTTTATAATTAGATACTTTTTGTAATTATAAGAGTAGTGTTTTTATTATTATTATTATTATTATTTGTTATTAGAGTAGTAGATTTGTTTAATGTGTAGTTTAGTTTAATTTAATTGGTAGTTAGTTTAATTGTAGTTTAATAATTATTTTAGTTTAATTGTTAGTTTAAAATGTATTTATTTAATTTGACAGGTAAGTTTTAATTTAATTTTAATATAAAGTTAGGGGGGCATAAGGTTTAGGGGTTAATAGTTTATTTAAGTATATTTCGTTTTGGGGGGCTTGCATTTTAGGGGTTAAAAGGTTATTATAGAGGAGGTGTGGGTGGACGGCAGATTAGGGGTTAATTATATTTAAATAGTGTTTGCGATGCGGGAGTGCAGCGGTTTAGGGGTTAATAGGTTTATTATAGTGACGACTATGTCGGGGAGCGGCGGAATAGGGGTTAATACATTTTAATAGTGGCGGCGATGTCCGGAGCAGCAGATTAGGGGTCAATAACTTTATTACAGTGTTTGCGATGCGGGAGGGCCTCGGTTTAGGGGTTAATAGGTAGTTTATGGGTGTTAGTGTACTTTGTAACACTTTAGCTATGAGTTTTATGGTACAGCTTTGTAATTTTGCAAAATCTTTTTTTAAAGTGCGGTACTGACGTTGCGTGACAGGCTAAAAGGTGTGCGGGTACACCTATACCGACAAGACTCGTAATAGCAGCGTTAGGGAAAATGAAGTGTTATGGGCCATAATGATGCTATTTGACTCATAACGCAAAACTCGTAATCTAGCTGAATATTTGCTCAGTGACACTAGGGTTGTACGTGAGATAAATCGAATAAAAGCTATATCTCTTTTAAAAGTGTATTTAAGTATGCACAGTGCTTTATCATTTTAAACACAGCACTTGCTCAGAGAGCCTAAGGTGCTTATATCATCTGGTATTGTCCCTATTTGTTAATTGCTGACATGATACAAGCCCCTATAGCGCTCTGAGCAGTTGCAGTATTTAAAATGCTGGTGCACTGAGAATATCTAGTTATGCTTCACATGCAC